>NW_017891781.1:0-12823 GCF_001540865.1 Ananas comosus | reverse complement strand
AAAAGAAGAGAAGATACTTGTTTGGAGTGTGTGCGATAACATTCCTAAAAGTGATGAGAATTTCGCACCGGAAATGATGGATTACATTGGGTCTACGATGCGAGCGAGAGATGCTATGCGTAGTTGCGACGGGATTAGGCAGTAGGCCTACGTGGTGTTGGTGACCGTTGGTCCACCTGTGAAAGCCGACGTAATCGGTTTAGCCGATAACTCCGTGGAGGAGTTGGTGCAAGGGAAGTGAATTCTCAAAATGCGAGAATTGGACTTCACTCAAAATTGACTAATTGTCGAGACGGGATGCTTCGTGAAAGCCGAAGAAGTCAAATGCACCAAAAGTGCATTACAATGGAGTCCGCGAGAGCAAATAGTGCAAGATTTGCCCTTAGCAAACTTGCTCTCGGGGACCGGTCCCAGGCGGGGAGAGACCGGTCCCCGAGAGCTTGCTCTCGCAGGACTTAGCCAATTTCATCCTCTCGCTGGTTACGCGTACGGGGACCGGTCCCTGGCGGGAGGGACCGGTTCCGGAACGTTGTCTACGCGAGCTTGCTCTCGGGGACCGGTCCCTGGCGGGAAAGACCGGTTCCCGAACGTTGTCTACCCGAGCTTGCTCTCGGGGACCGGTCCCAGGAGGGAGGGACCGGTTGCCCCGAGGCTGAGAGCTGTGGCAAGCGCGAGGCAACCGATCCCTAGGCCAGAGGGACCGGTTCCCGAACACGTGAGATCGAGGATGTCCCTCTGGGACCGGTCCCAGGCAGGGAGAGACCGGTCCCCGAGCGTGAAATTTGCCCAGGCAGGCTGGGTCATGTTGGAGGGGCTGGAGAGCTTGAGGATAATGCACTTTGTGGATTAAGATTCGAGATGCGCCGGAGTAGGCCATCTCTCAATAAAGCAAAGATCCAAATGCGATTGGAGCACTCGCAGTGGGTCGATGCACCAATGATATTGCTTCTAAGCGATATTGGTGATCGAATTGGAGTGTGACCCCTAGAGGGATGGTGAAAGTGACGAAGAGTCGTAAATGAGAAATACGAACTCTTGGATAGCCAAAGTGGCGGAGCGCCGCTTTGTTGACACTCAGGTGATTCGAGAGGGCTTACCCGTGTGTGCTGTGTCGTGGTGGTGGACCATATGACTATTGGTGCGTTCTTGATAGTTCCACACCATGAGGATAGCGGGTAGTCCCGATCTCGAAGGAAGAGGTTTGGCCTTAGTGGGCCAGTTAGTGAATGGTGTTGGAGCGCGTAGAGTCGTTGAGTTTCGACTTGCGCTACCACCCAGAATGACGGAGACCCATAATGCACTTTTAGACTTACACACAGCAAATGTGACCGAATTTAGTCTCACGTCCTCCATAGTGGGCCTTCGGATAGTTCCAATGAGCGAAAGGCCACTCCGATATGCAAAAGTGCACTGTACCCCTTGTCACTCAATAAAGAGAATTAGGGTGTGAATTGGGTTTGAAATGAGTTAGTTTCGAGGACGAAACTCTTATTAAGAAGGGGAGGATGTAAGGTACCAGACTTCTAAAATCATGAAGTTACGGTGTACATTTGGTTGGAAGACCATTTGAAAGGTTCCGGTGAAGTTCGGTGAAGTTCGGTGAAGTCTGGAAGCATTCGGGCGTTTCGGTGTGCGTAGGTGCTAAAACGGAGCCGAAAGGCCATGTTGGGCCGTGAGCTAAATCCGGCATTAGCGTGGATGAAAAGATGATGAAAACATGTTCGAAAACATGTTTGAAGAGTCTCGGTTCGATTTGAAACGAATCAGAGGTCAAACGAGTGAAAACGGACGAAAACGGGCAAAAATGCTGAAAATTTGGCTAAGTCCTTGAGGCTGAGTTCTGGACCTTCGGGGACCGGTCTCTCAGCCAAGGACCGGTCTCTCAGGGACCGGTCTCTCACCGCAAGGACCGGTCCCCGAGCGCGAAAATGGCCCAGTTTGGGCTGTTGCGAGGGAAGCTTTGTTGAGGGTGTTTTCTGCAATTTTGCACTAATGAGAGGCTATAGAAGCTTGGGTTATCTCTTCTCTCTCATTTCTCTCAACCCTACTGCACCAAATAGCTCACTCTCTCTCTCTAGAAAGAAAGGAGAAGAGAAGAAGAAGAGGAGGAAGGAGAAGAAGATGATGAAGAAGGAAGCAAACAAGGTGGAGCTTCATCTTCTCATCTTCTCCTCTCCGTTGTGCTAGCTTAAGAGGTAAGCTTGCTAACCCCTTCAATGGTAGATCTCTAAGGATGTGGTTTTGATCTCTATGAATGGTTTAGATGGAATCCTAGCAAGCTTAATTGATGATTAGCACTTGAATCCAAAGCTCTAATGGTGGTTTGTTGCCTAGTTATGAACCTAGGGCTCAAAATGGGATTTTGAGAAGTAGTTGGGTTTGATCTCTTTTAACCCTCTGTAAACCTAATTGATAGGTCACTGAACGCGTTGGAAGCGACGGTTTGGCAATCCATCGAGCCGCTACAAAGATATTGAGGATCGAAGCCGTTAAGGTACAGATTGCTGCAGCTCGCGGCGAAAGCTTCCAAAAATCATGGAAATGGAATCGTAGCATCGTGGTGTCGGGGAATAAACTCCAGAACAGACGGATCGCGGATAGAAGGTCATTTGGCAGTCGCGCGTGAGTTGGGTCGAGCCGTGCGGCGTGCGCCGCAGGAGGCCGATTGCGAGTGACGACGAGCAATCGGAACGCTATAAAAAGTGGGTGGTGTCCATCCCGAAGCAATCGGGCTCCCTTTTATGTCTAAGTTTATATTGATCAAATTGCATATTGACATCTTGCATTATAGGGTGATAAATGATGGTTTGGTCCTATATCTTGCATGTTCTTTGGTAGAATAAGGTATTTGGCTTAGTACTTATATCTAGCATGCTTGAGGTCTATATATGTGATGTGGAACCCTATAATGAGATGATGAGTGTGGATGGGAATTTAGTAATGTATTGGCTATTGCATTGGAAACTTGTAAAGAACGAGTGGCTTCTAGTTGATAGTAAACAAAAGAACGAGTGACATATGTGAGTCGTAGTGTATATGAAACCTATGGACTATATGATGACTGTGACCCTAGAGGACAGGGTATCCTCGAGCTTAGAGGATTGGATCATGCTCACGGTCTGTTTTAAATCTTGTGATGGAAGCCCCACACAAGTAGTGCGCTCCGGATGTTGGTCACGCAAGGGATTGCCTATTTGGCCCCGCCAGACGGTCTCGGGTCCGTAGATGAGTTAATTCTCCCTACGTGTCAAGATGGCTAGTGAGCTGTAGGCGAGCCTTCGGGTAAGCCATGAGATTAATGAACAAGTAAATGAGGTTAATGAACGAGTGAATAGCTTCACCTTTGGACATGATAACAGGTTAGTTGCTTACCTATTTCATTGTACATGCATTCATATATTTATGATTGGGCATAGTAGAGTAGTTTTACTTCTGTCATTTACGGCTTTCTCTATCTATCTATCTATCGATTATCTACTTGTGCCCGACTTGGACCTAGTGGGGAGATCGGCGGAGTCGGCGGCCGAACCCACTGGGAACTAAGGAAGTTAGTTCTCACCCCCATTTTACTACAGGGCCGAGCGCGAGTTCACACGGCGAGGATCGCGGTAAGGGCCTAGCGCCCTAGTTGCATTAGTCTACTTTCCTTTTCTGCATTAGAGTCACCTTTATATGCTTTGAGAGTAGATGATGTATAGGATGTGAGATATTCTGGGATGAATGTAAGCTAATGTTTATATTTTGGAAGATGTAAGCTTTTATTATGCTTTGGAAGTTCAATTTATAATCAAATTGTATTATAAAGGCTGAATGAATGTAATAGATAGTTGCTCTCTCTTTATCATTACTTGTATGTTCCATACTTCTATCTTGCTCTTGGTCGTTTTGCACTGATTGTGCTCTCGTTGTAGTTATCGATTGTGTATGTATTCAAGTTATTTTCCTGGGAACTTGTTGTACACAATCTCTGTCACGCCCCGAGCCCGCCTCTTTGGTCGGATTCGGGCACGCCAACAGACCGCCGAACGGACAGGGTTTCCCCTGTACCGCGGACAGAGTCTCCCCTGTACGTTCAAGGCGTCGCAATCAATACAATGTACGAAGTTCCAACCAGGAACACATTTCAAGCAAAGATTGCATAAGGAAGTATCAAAAATATAAATCTACTTGCTATTACAAGCATTCACATTCATACATTTTTACATCACAATTCTCATTTGATTCTTACATTAGCTTTCACTTAACTTCCAAATACAATCCGATTTTAACATAGTTATTACAACATTGTTCTTACAATTATCACATTTTTGGTTCTTTGCATTTTATACCCCTAAGAAGCCGACTCAGGGTGCTGCTATCTGGTCTCAGTGGTAGGGCGCTAACTACGGAGCTACGCCCTTTCCTCGCGCCGCCGCGCCGCTCGCGTGTGGACCTGTAAAACCCAGAAACAACGTGGGGTGAGAACTAACTCCATAGTTCCCAGTGGGTACGGCCACCCAAGGGAAGAGCTCGACCATCAGGTCAAAAAAGGCAAACAACATGTTAGTCCAATAGATAGATATAAAATCATAAATCATGCAACTAACATTACCATGCTTTTGCCTCACAACATGCAATATGCAAATTATGCAACTCATATAGTAGATTAGTTGCTTCTACACTTTATTCTTATCCATTCTTTACTTTTACTCATTCTTTACTTTACTAGCTATTCTTTAGCATTAACCTTTCTTTATTCTTTATTACTTGTCATTCTTTAGCATTAGCCTTTCCTTATTCTTGATTCTTTATTCTTTATTCTTTACGCTTTATTCATTATTCTTATGCTTTACTAAGGGTACTCACACCTTAGCAATATTATACACATTAGCCTTTCTTTCCTAAGGTTACTTTCCCTTAGCAACTATGCCATCCGACTCGGTCTCGAGTCAATCAACTGCGGATAGTCCGCGCTCTGTCCGGCTCAAGGTGAAGGAACTCACACATGCACCTCAGCCCTCAATCACAAACCACATCGCCCAACGGGTCGCCCAGAGCTGCGTACACCCGTGGTCAGGGATCCCCCGGTGGGAGAGGAACATGCCGCATACACCCGCAGCCGAGATCCCCGATAGGGAGAGGAACATGCCACATGCACCCTAGCACTCATTGTTCTTGCTCATTGACAAGCCTCGAAGTTCTTCCGGTGGGAGAGGAACACGCCACATGCACCCGCGGCCAAGAACTATCGAGCTTGTATGCTGCACTAGCAGCCGCTGCACTAGCAGCAGGGATTCCGGAATCCACTTCACATTACTCGAGGGTTGGTCTCACCCTATAATATTGACCTATCTAGGTCCAAGCCTTTACTCAACCTAAGTTCATACTTTAGGTTCAATGTCATTATCTTCTTAGCCTAGGTTCATTGACACTAGGTTCAACATTCTTAATCACCTAGGTTCATTCGACTCTAGGTTCCATATCACTACGTTCACAACCTAGGTTTACTTGACTCTAGGTTCAATGCCGTTCATATTCTTATTTTCCTAGTTGTCCACACCTAGGAATCATACTTGACATGCCACTCGTGAATAACCTATGTTCATCGACACTAGGTTCATTATTATTTCTGTTTAACCTATGTCCTTGACGCTAGGTTCAATGCCACTCGATCTATAGGTGCATTTATATCAACTTACACCTATCCTTTACTTAGCATTCTTATTTTATCATTATGCATGTTTTCTACTTTATGTCATTTCAACATATTCTCACAATATGGATCATACATTTAGCTCATATGCGTACTTAACATACATCTCAACATGCCTTTAACATTTTACTCATGCTTCATCAAACATTAGCTTAGTATTCTTACATTATGTCATTATGCATACTTTTAGCATTTCCTATTATGACAACATGCATTTCTCAACATACATCTTATACATTCTTTATTTGGCACATATCACATGCATTCTTTATTAGCATTTCAATCATGCATCCATTTATAAAATATGCATCTAGTTTATGTTACTTGGCATTTAACTCATATATTTATCGAGCATATGTCTCACATACTCCTTTAGTGTTTAGCTCTTACATTCATTAGCATACTTTATATACATTTACTTAGCATCTAGCTCATGTCATTATATGCATTTATTAGCATCATTATGGTACATTCTTAATTAGCATTCTTATTATGCATTCTTACTTAACATTCTTGTCATGCATCAATAGTGAAACACACTACACTTTGGCATGAAGGCGACCTAGTCGCTTCGGTAAACACAACCCACCTTCTAACGCGTTCCGATTGCTTGTCGTCACTTGCAATCGGCCTCCCGCGGCATCCGTGACCCGGTTCGGCTCGAACTCTTGCGCGACCACCCGAACGGCCACCAATCCGCGATCCGTCTGTTCGGGAGTTTATTCCCCGACATCGCGATGCTCCCGATCCATTTTCATGATTTTTGGAGGCTTATCCCGCGTGCTGCGGCTATCTGTACCAAAACAGATTGTTTCGTCAATAACTTCGCGTACGCTCGTCGGATTGTCGAACCGAGCGCACCAACGCGTTCGTTATACCCCCAATTAGGTTTGTATAGGGTCAATTGAGATCAAACTCAACTATTTACAAAAACCCCTTTTTGGAGCCCTAAATGCAATTATAGCAAAATGCCCCATTTCATCTCATGAATCAAGCATAAACCATCTATTTAGCATGCTAAGATTCCATTAAAATCATCTTTAGAGTATAAAAACATAACCCTAAAGATCTACCATTAAAGCTCCAAGAAGCTTACCTCAAGAAGCTTGCTCACATGGCTCAAGGAAGGAGATGAAGATGAAGCTCCATCTTCTTTGCCTCCTTCTCCACCAATCTCTCCTCCTTTTGATCCACTTCTAGAGAGAGGGAGAGAGCATTCTAGAGAGAGGGAGGAGTTCCTCTCTCAAACATTATGTGTGTGTGTGTAGTGTAAAAGAGGGAAGAAGAAAGAGCCCCATACATTAGCCAACTTCCCCCAATTTACAACATTGCCATCAGCCCAAACTGGGCATTTTCGGGGTTCTGAGACCGGTCCTTGCGGTGAGAGACCGGTCCCCGAAAGGCCAGAATTCCAGACTTAGCCAACTTTTCAGCATTTTCAGCCTTTATCCTTTTTTACTCCGTTTTCGCTCGTTTTCGCTCGTTTGACCTCCGTTTCTTTTCAAATCGAACCGAGACTCTCCAAACATGTTTTCAAACATGTTTTCATCATCTTTTCATCCACGCTAATGCCGGATTTAGTCAACGGTCCAACATAGCCTTCCGGGTTCCGTTCTCGCACCCTATGCGCACCGAAGCACCCGAAATGCTCCCGAACTTCGCCGGAATGATTCCAATGGCTTTCTAAGCTAACATATATCGTAACTTCATGAATTAGAAGTTCGGTATATTACAATCTCGTTGTTAGCCTTGGGCGGACAGGGGAGGTGCTGTCCGTCCGGCGTCTGTTCGACGCGCCCGGGCCGAACCAAATTGGTAGCGGTCGTGGGGCGTGACAGATAAAGTGGTATCAGAGCAATTAAGAGCAAGTAAAGAGAGAAGTTTAGGATGGACCTAGGAGACCCTAGGACGGTGAACCCTAAGGTTATAGGTGCGTGAGTGACGTGAACCTATGCGTTGTGGCGGAAATTGAATTGATTGGGTCAAGTTTTGTAAACCTCTGAGACGAATATTAGAGGTAGACTCAAGGTATGGTGTATTCTCACCCAAGTGTGTTCATGTTGGCACGCGACAACATGAAACCTAGTGATGAGAATAGGCACCCTTGTAAGACTTTCGCCTGATTCGAGTCACGTTGTCTAGTAGTTGCGACGAGATTAACGGGTTAAGGTGATTAACCAAGTTGTTGCGTTTCAGGAGCTATGGCACCAAAGAGACGCCCCGTGACTAGACCCACTCTGGCACCATCGCCCGAGGTTCCCGAGCAGTCTAGATCTGAAGAAGTGCAAGAATTACGAGCGCAGATGACTACGCTTATCAGCGTGATTCAACGCCAAGGAAGTCAGATCGAGCGGCTCCAAGAGCTTTTGGAGCGACAAGTGGCGACGGCGGCCGTGACGACAACTAAAGGCCATGGTCCGCCCGCGCCCTCGGCTCACACGCCCAATGCGCCTGAGGGCGTGAGCATTTTGGTGACTCCGGCGGCGGCGCATCCCCTGCCGGCTAGTGTTCCTCTGGCGACTTCGGGTCCTATGATACTCGATGCGGCAGCTGGGGAAGTGAGACAGGAACGCAAGGCGTTCAAGGAGAGTGGAGTGAAGAAACGGCCTCGTGGTGGTTCGGGGGAACAGTCCAGTTCCAAAAAGGCCCCGAAGTACCAAAAGCGGCGGTCCATTAGACAAGGACCTATGCGGTGCGTGATCTGCGGTGGAGAACATCGCGCGGGGAATTGTAGGAAACGGGCGGGGCGGTGCTTCAAGTGTGGTCGGGCGGGACATATGGCCCGTCAGTGCGCGGAAGGAGTGTCACCTGCCCCGTCAGTTGCATCCGCCTCAGAGATTCAGCGACAGTTTGGTGGAGTTCCGTCTGCTACCGCCGTATCTACGGGGTGTGTGATTTGTGGAGGATCCCACCAGGCGCGGCGGTGTGCACTGCGAGAGGGAAGGTGTTTTCGTTGTGGGCAGTCTGGCCACGTGAAGTATGATTGCCCCTTGGACGATGGACGACTCCCGCCGACAGCGTCGACATTCACCTCTTCGGGACAGATGGTGGATGTGCAGCCTGTGGCACAGTCTGGAGGGCTGGGGGTGGTCGAGCAGCCGAAGGATTCACAGGAGGCGCCAAGCGGCCCTGGATACGCGGCTCATGTCGAGGGACCTGCTGCTGTTGGTGATGTTACCGCAGGTATGATTTAATTAAAGCAATCATACATTCTAGCATAAAGTAGTTTGAGCAATTGCATGCATTTGCTTGTGGTCTTTTACTATTATTTACATATTAGCATAGTAGAGACCAGGACGCAGGTCAGAGGAGTTACCCAGCATGCATAAGTCATGGTGGTATGTCGCCTACCTAAAGAAATTGGTGATTGGTCGGTGCCGGTAAGCTGCTGGTGACGAACCGAGAGCGAGACTCCCTTTGGGGATCTATGCGTTGTAGAGTGAGGAAGGGCACACCTAGCCGTACGCTGCTTGTAAACAGTCGGAAAAGGTGTGGTGGAAAGGCATTCGACGGAACCGATTGCCTGGTATCCCTTCTATGGTCTGGGATATGTTCAGGAATTGGCATTCTCCGTTCACTTCCCTGACAGTAAGCGAGGAAGCTTCAGAAGGGTTTCTGAAGCTGTGGCAGGTAAACAGCACCGTGAGGCGATACGAGCGGGAATTCTCCCGTGTCGTGCGTCGCGTCCCGAACGTAGCACGGGATGACAAGGACATGGTCGACTGCCTTGTGCGTGGACTTCGGCCAAACCTTTGCAAGACTGTGCTTGCACATAAGTTGTAGACTTTCGCCGACGTCCGGGATCGGGCCTTGTGGATAGAACAAGGTGAGGAATCCCTACGGGAGGAGCGCGAGGCATACCACAAGGAAAGGGGAAAGGACAGCCAGTGAGTGGACATGATGGTCAGTCAAGTTCCCAACGAACTTTGATAAGTTCGCGCTCGCGATCCCGAGCTCCGAGGACTTACCACATTCGGTCCTCGGTGAGATGTGTCATTTGTGGAGGCCCTCATTGGCCACAGCAGTGTGAACAGCGTGAGGGCAAGTGCTTCAGGTGTGGGCTGCTGGGCCATGTGCGGGACGAGTGTCCGCAAAGGCGATAGCCGGGCCTTGACGCTAACGACGACCTATCCCTCTCTAGGACAGCCTGCAGGTGTGCCACCTGCGGCATGGTCGGGAGAGCAGCCGTTGAGAACAATGCAATCAGAGGGTTCGCGACGAGCGCCAAGTGGCCATGGATAAGCGACCCGAGTTGCGGTGCCTGCTGTTGTCGACGTCGTCGTAACAGGTATGAATTAATTGAGCAAGCATATTTTTACATGATCCCAAGTTGTTGCATAGCATGCATTCATCGTTGGTCAGTTACTACTATTACTATATTACATAGTAGGGACCGAGTGGTCGGGTAAGTAGGTACCCGAGCATGCTAGTAGGATGAGAGTATGGCGCCTGCTGGGGCAGGTAGAGAGCCATTGGGCACTAGCAAATGGCTAGTGGTGATTTCGAATAAGAAACAAGGCTCGTAATGGAGGTCGAAAATGTGAGAGAACTCTCGATGCAATAGATTAGAGATTGCGAGAGTTGAGCCTTGATGTTTGGGGACACCCGGATATCCCGAGAGTATTTCGGAGGTGGATTCGATTGATCGAACAATGGTGATGAACCACTGTTGTGAAATTGGTCGATTAGCGCCGAACTTGGCCTGTGGGCCTAGTAGTACCTCGAACTGAGGAGGACGAGTTGTTGCTCGTGTGGCCGGCGTGAATAGGCTAAGCTGCCTGATGCTAGACTTCGTGCGAGACGCTGTAGAGACGTAGAGCGCTCGAGTGTAGTTACGCGTGAAGTGCGGTTTCGGTTCAGCCGGTTGAGTGAATTGGCAGTAGCACTTTAGCAGGGCTAAGTGTGAAGCGGGCCATAGATCACTCGTAGGGCTAGTGGCTCACGCTAGGTGCCTAGGAGCCGGTAGAGTGCGTAGCTCTGTACAGTGTGTCGTGTAGGACGACGTTAGCGGGTAGTGCTTGGGGACGACCCGTGCCTGGACTCTTCGTGGACTGTGGAGCCTGGGCCCATTTGGCAGGCGCAGTCAGCTGCAAGAGGCAGCGGCCCAATACCTATAGGTAGGGCGGAGAGTTTTGGTCAGGACGGTAGTCCGAGCTTAGACCCGAGTGCGTGGAATGCCACGTGTTGGATCGTGAAATCGATGATGCACTGAGAGTGCGGTTGTGACCCAACCCGAGGACTTGACGTGGTTTGGGGGTCTTGGTTGCTCCTAGTTGGAGTGTGTGCGAATTCTCCAATGAGAATTTCGCCCAATGATGATTGGGTCTACGATGCGAGCGAGAGATGCTATGCGTAGTTGCGACGGGATTAGGCAGTAGGCCTACGTGGTGTTGGTGACCGTTGGTCCACCTGTGAAAGCCGACGTAATCGGTTTAGCCGATAACTCCGTGGAGGAGTTGGTGCAAGGGAAGTGAATTCTCAAAATGCGAGAATTGGACTTCACTCAAAATTGACTAATTGTCGAGACGGGATGCTTCGTGAAAGCCGAAGAAGTCAAATGCACCAAAAGTGCATTACAATGGAGTCCGCGAGAGCAAATAGTGCAAGATTTGCCCTTAGCAAACTTGCTCTCGGGGACCGGTCCCTGGCGGGAAAGACCGGTTCCCGAACGTTGTCTACCCGAGCTTGCTCTCGGGGACCGGTCCCAGGAGGGAGGGACCGGTTGCCCCGAGGCTGAGGGCTGTGGCAAGCGCGAGACAACCGGTCCCTAGGCCAGAGGGACCGGTTCCCGAACATGTGAGATTGAGGAGGTCCCTCTGGGACCGGTCCCAGGCAGGGAGAGACCGGTCCCCGAGCGTGAAATTTGCCCAGGCAGGCTGGGTCATGTTGGAGGGGCTGGAGAGCTTGAGGATAATGCACTTTGTGGATTAAGATTCGAGATGCGCCGGAGTAGGCCATCTCTCAATAAAGCAAAGATCCAAATGCGATTGGAGCACTCGCAGTGGGTCGATGCACCAATGATATTGCTTCTAAGCGATATTGGTGATCGAATTGGAGTGTGACCCCTAGAGGGATGGTGAAAGTGACGAAGAGTCGTAAATGAGAAATACGAACTCTTGGATAGCCAAAGTGGCGGAGCGCCGCTTTGTTGACACTCAGGTGATTCGAGAGGGCTTACCCGTGTGTGCTGTGTCGTGGTGGTGGACCATATGACTATTGGTGCGTTCTTGATAGTTCCACACCATGAGGATAGCGGGTAGTCCCGATCTCGAAGGAAGAGGTTTGGCCTTAGTGGGCCAGTTAGTGAATGGTGTTGGAGCGCGTAGAGTCGTTGAGTTTCGACTTGCGCTACCACCCAGAATGACGGAGACCCATAATGCACTTTTAGACTTACACACAGCAAATGTGACCGAATTTAGTCTCACGTCCTCCATAGTGGGCCTTCGGATAGTTCCAATGAGCGAAAGGCCACTCCGATATGCAAAAGTGCACTGTACCCCTTGTCACTCAATAAAGAGAATTAGGGTGTGAATTGGGTTTGAAATGAGTTAGTTTCGAGGACGAAACTCTTATTAAGAAGGGGAGGATGTAAGGTACCAGACTTCTAAAATCATGAAGTTACGGTGTACATTTGGTTGGAAGACCATTTGAAAGGTTCCGGTGAAGTTCGGTGAAGTTCGGTGAAGTCTGGAAGCATTCGGGCGTTTCGGTGTGCGTAGGTGCTAAAACGGAGCCGAAAGGCCATGTTGGGCCGTGAGCTAAATCCGGCATTAGCGTGGATGAAAAGATGATGAAAACATGTTTGGAAACATGTTTGAAGAGTCTCGGTTCGATTTGAAACGAATCAGAGGTCAAACGAGTGAAAACGGACGAAAACGGGCAAAAATGCTGAAAATTTGGCTAAGTCCTTGAGGCTGAGTTCTGGACCTTCGGGGACCGGTCTCTCAGCCAAGGACCGGTCTCTAAGGGACCGGTCTCTCACCGCAAGGACCGGTCCCCGAGCGCGAAAATGGCCCAGTTTGGGCTGTTGCGAGGGAAGCTTTGTTGAGGGTGTTTTCTGCAATTTTGCACTAATGAGAGGCTATAGAAGCTTGGGTTATCTCTTCTCTCTCATTTCTCTCAACCCTACTG
>NW_017891780.1:0-12908 GCF_001540865.1 Ananas comosus | reverse complement strand
CGCCATCTAATACGAGGAAGATGATCATGCAATTATCTACCCTTCGATCAATCCAGCACACATATAATACGACACTCGAAGCATATCCCTCTACGACGTATTTGTATTGTCCTCTCCGATTGACCCATCACTTTGAGGATGAATAATGCGTGCAAAGTCGAGTCAGCGTGCACAAACAGCCTCCTGTACGACTCCTCCATCAAAGGTAAGAGGTTGAATCGGGTCCCGAATCGACACGATACACCAGAACCCGTGAAGTCTCCGATCTCGTCGATATACCACCTTGAGCCAATTTGTCCACACGACATATAGTACAACTGTGGATCATGGCAGGAATATTACGCGACTTCGTCAACGGTCTACTATTACCCAAATGCATCATGTGCCGCCTCTATGAAGATCAGGTAGGCCAACCCGGTCACGAAGTCTTCAGCGATAATTCATCCCATCTATATATATTTCCAAACCGGTATATATGGGATAGGAAAACACATTTGTATCTTTCCTCCCGCTCCGCGCAACTTTCCATAATTCGGTACTCTTAATTAAGAAATAAATACATGTGTTCGGTGAAGTATGCAACACGCAGTCACTTCTAGATGGCGGACAACGCATTTGTAGCGATGATACGCGCAAAGTTGTGTGCATCCTTTACAATTTGGGTTCATGCCGCTCTAGGTTTAGCTTTTCCTAGTGACATCATAGCTAGTACTTGAAAAGCAATCAAGAAGATACATCTTGCTGGCTATACACAATGTTTGCGGTCGCAAGTGCCAAAGGTTTCAAAGTTGATCTACAAATTCTTTAGTTTAGATAACAAATTAAGCTTTGCTATTAGGTGGCGCAGGGAGATGAATTTTTTGTGGCGTGGACCCATGATCATTAGCTGCAATACTTGAAGCTTGCAAATATACTATAGATGAAAAGAGGTCTAGACATATAAGTGATAGATGATCTCTTCTTGTCTCACCCAAGGTTACATCTATCCTAGGAAGAATATTCAGAGCACATCTGGAAAGTGTGCTAAGGTCCCGCCAGCCCAATCTTTGCCGCAGCGAGGTCGTCTTTTCGCAATAACACAGAAACCCCTAATCTGGAGAATTTACAGGGCGGCGTCTCTTTAATTCCCTGGTATGCTAACTCTATATCATAACTTCATACTTGGTAATCAACCTTAAAAAGAGATGTGAATTATGAGAGGGGTATTGGTCCACCTTTTTTGTTGGAGATTTACTTGTTAAATAAACTTTAATGCTAGAAAGGACGAGACACTCTTTCGAATATCTTCTTCTCTCGACATAATGAGCGTTGTCGGTTGTGAAAAAATATAACACCAACAGCCTTAGCCAAGGTTGTACGGCGGCACTCCTGGCGCTTACTATTCAAACAGCTTGCAAATCTCTTCTGCAATAGTGTTGGGGTGTAATCGCCGAAGCCAAATTTCCCCTGATTTCCTACTAAGTGATCGCCTACGAGCGTTCGCACTTCCGGGGTGGTATACAGAATAGTAACATCATAGGTCTTTCAACAACTCTAACGCACCGCCGCTTGTCGCATATTTAGTCTCCTTTGGTGAAAGGTACTTAAGGCTTTTTGTGATGCCGTTATAAGATTATCCACAATGTTTCCCGTATAAGTAATGTCTCCATAGCTTTAGCACGAAGACGACCGCGCTAGCTCGAGGTCGTGAATCGATATTCTTCTCATAGTCTTCAATTGGCGTGAAGCATAAGCTATAACCCGCCCGATTTTTGCATCAGCGACACATCAGCCCCACTAGGAAGCATCACATATACACTACATAAGGTTGCCCCCCGGCGTCGGTAGAGCAAGCACCAGGGCGTGGTCAACCTTTTCTTTAACTCCTCGAAGCTTCGGCATCGCATATTCGGGCTCCAAACATAATTTCACGCCCTATTGTGCTGTAAGCGCGTAAGTGGAGTAGTTATTTTAGCGAAACCCCTCCAACAAACCGCCGATAGTAGCCGCAAGTCCAAAGAAAACTGGGCAGACTCTCCGATAACGTGTCGCGGCGACGGCCAATCCTTAATTGCCTCCACTTTCTTCGGATCTACCGAAATACGCATCTCCGGGAAATAACCGTGGCCCCAAGAAAGTGACCTTCCGATTAGCCAAAAGTCACATTTCTTTAGCTTGGATACAAATTTTTTTTCGGAGTATTCCAACACTGTCCTCAAGTGCTCCTTCGTGCTCTCCTCGGTCCAGAATATACAATACATCGTCAAATGAAATACCACGATCGCCACCGGTCGCAATAGCGGACGGAAGACTCTATTCATTAAGTCCCATGAACCGCCGCCGGGGGCGTTAGTATCCAAACGGCTATCACTGTGAATCATAATGGCCATACCGCGTACGTCAGACGCCGTCTTGTGCACATCCTCGGGCCGTATCTTCAACTGATATACCCCGAGTTGAAGATCGATCTTTGAATATACCTTGACCGCCTGCAGCTGGTCAAATAAGTCATCAATCTCGGCAACCGGGTATTATTCTTCACTGTGACCTTGTTCAACTCACGGTAATCCACGCAGAGTCGAAGTGTGCCGTCCTTCTTCTTACGAAATAGCACCGGTAGCTCCCAAAGGTGACACACTCAGGCCGCACAAAGCCTTTGTCGATGCAAGTTTTGCAATTGCGCCTAAGCTCTTTTAGCTACGCCGGTATCATTCTATACGGGGCCTTTCGCAGATTGGCGCCGCCCCAGGGACCAAGTCCAATAACGAACTCCGATCTCCGGTCCGGTGGCAATCCCGGTAACTCCGCCGGAAATTCTCCGGGAATTCGACACCACCCGAATGCCTCCAAATCCGGGTGCTCTTTTGGGCTTCCACCAATTGTCGCCAAGTAGGCCACACAACCACCTTTTATCATTTTCCTCGCCCGTGCCGCCGACAGGTCGCCGCGAAAAGCGAGCTTTTAGCTGCCTGATACACCAGCTCCTCTCGTTCAAGGCTCGCGAAACGTGATCACCTTACTTTCGGCAATCTATCACGGCATAAATACTTGAGAGCCAGTTGGACCCCAAAGATCACGTCGAACCCCATATTCGATTCAACACCAACAGATCAATCGGCATGACCCAGTCACCTATCTGCACTGGGCACGTTACACATTCTTCGTGAACGTGAAAAAGTAGCTTTACCGAATTTACCGTCCAATAGTCATAATGGTGCACGATCTTAATGCCATGATCCTAGCGAATGATGCATCTATGAATGAATGCGATGCACCGTGTCGAATAAAGCTCTAGCTCTGGTGCCTCTTGATCGAAATAATACCTGCCACGATGTCGTCAGGAACAGGGATCGGCTCCTCCCTGCACCTGAGTGGCAAAAACCCACCCACTCGTGCCCTCGATGCCTCCGGCTGACGCGATGTAGATGAGCGCCCAGCCTACTAGCCGGTGGTAACCTCGCCTGCTGTCTCGGGGTATAAGGAACTGATGCCGAGGTCGGTGCAGATGAACCCCAGCTCGGGCACTCCCGAGACATGTGGCCCGGTTGGCCACACTTGAAGCACTTTCCTCAGCGCTGCGGCACACCGGCAGTTGATGGTTACCGCCGCAAATAACGCAAACGGGAGGGTCTCCAACTCCTCGACTGCTGTCGGGGATACCGAGGGGTTTCTTTGCAATCGGCTGGCCCGGTGCCTCCCGCCGCCGCTTCTTGCTCTTATCCTTTGCCTCATCTGCGGCTTCGCGTTCTCCTCACGCTCGTGGGCATAGCCTTGCTCCCGCCCACAGTGCTTGATCAAGGCCTCGGCGAAGGTCGGGAGCTTGAGGATTTGCACAGCCCGATGAATCCCCGGTCGAAGCCCACGCACAACCAATCAGCCGGTCCCGATCATCACGGACTACATCCGGGACACAGTCGATAATAGTGGGAGAACTCCCGCTCGTACTCCCCAACCGATCGGTCGCCCTGCTTCAACTTGCGAAATTTTTTGCAACTTCCGCTTCTCCGTGTCGGGAAGTAGTTGGCGAACAACGCCCTCTTAAAACTCCTCCCAGAGCATAGGCGGGAGTCAGAAGGTCGATCCCGCCTCACCCGCTCCACCACACCTTGGGCGCCTTCTCGAGACAGTGTGGGCGAGAGGTACTTTGTCTTTCTCCAAGGAATAGATGTCCTTGAAGAGCGTCTCCATTGAGTTGACCCACGCCTCGACTACCGCCGATCCATCTTCTCCCCGTTGAAGATAGGTGGTTGTGAACTTCTTGAACAAAACGAGAGCCTCTAACGCGCGCTCGCCCGCCTCTACGCGCACTATCGGGATTTGAGGTTCCCGATCCGGACGGTATTGCCGTCACTGGTACGGCCGCCCCGACCGGCGTTGCGCCGCACCACGACTCCCTCGGCCACTGCGGACACCACAACGGAGCGCAGGGGTTCGACCCCCGCCTGCAGTCAGCCGTCATCCTGCTGCCGCTCCAACGCCTCTTGGAGCCTTTGAATTTGCTCCCCTTGGCGTTGGACCGCTCCGCCTGTTGCCGCACCACGCCAATGAGCGCGGCCAACTGCTCCCGCAACTCCCCGTCGCCTCCCACTCCAGGCTGCAACGGGAGCCGCACTAGGCTCCTCGGCCATCGACCTCGTCGCCGGTTGTCCACAGAGGCAACTTAGGTCGCCCACCGAGGCGGCATCGCTTCCTGAAACGAAGCCATTCACGTTAGTTACTTAGACAGTATACTCCGATTGTACCCACTCCGGCGAAAGCATACAAGTGCATTTATTCTCCTCCCTAAGCATCATGCCGTCGGCCGCCGATCACACACAACAGAAGGAAAGGAACAAAGTAGCACTTTAAGTTAGTCCTCTAACCCACATTAAAGACTTATAAGATTAACCCAAATCATAAGCTTTCGCTATACTTTGTTCAATGTCACTCCACGTTTCCTAGGTCCTTAAGGTCTCCCAAATCCTACAAGGTCTGTAGGTCCATCCTAAACTTTCACCCTTGTTGGCTTCCACCGCTCTGATACCATATCTTATCTGTCACGCCCCGAACCCCCGATCCTATTTGGCCGGTTCGGGAGTGTGATACAGACGCCGAGCGACAGAGCTCCCCTGTCCACCCCAAGGCCCAACAACAGGTTGCAGATAAGAGTGTAGACATTTGCATAAGCGGAAACATACACAATGGCTTGCACGAGGGCAAGCACTAGCCAAGGAGCGAAAGTAAACAACTACACTTATAGAATCTATTACAACTTCGCATCATTTCTTTTCTGTTACAACCACATGGATCTCAAAATCTCATTCTTGTATTCAAATATAATCTTTTACATTCATACAAGTCCTTTTTCCCTTAACAAGTAAATCATCAAAAGTACAAAAGATGACATATAACAGAAGGGGTATGCAACTAAATAGATAAACGTCTCGGGCGGTCTCTCCCTAGACGCGATGCACTTACCGCGATCGTCTGCCGGCTCGCTAGGTCTCGGCTCTGTGGAAATAGGGGTGTGAGAACTACAATAAAGTTCCCAGTGGGTTCGGTAAACCAACCACGCCGACTATCCCACTAGGTCAATCAGGCATAATAGAATAAAGGAAGGTAAGTAACCAACTAGCAAATGCACTAATATGCCTGAACAACATAAAATGATATGCACAATATATGCTCATGATGAATGCAGGTCATAGTGTCAATACCCAATCTCTGGCTAACCCGTAGGTTTCGCCCTCAACAAACTCACCAACTCAAAATCCCAATAATCGGGGAGATACCGCTACAACCGATGGCCGTCCTCTGGGGGAGATACCCGCTACAACCCAGTGATGTCGACTCGGGCACATCGCCCGAGGGGGAGCTAACACAACCTGAGCAAGAACTAAAGTGAGTACGATCAATCCTACATTTGAGGATTCCAAGTTCCAATCCATTCTTAACTTTAAGGAAGACTATGCTCAATTACCCTCAACACTAAGGTTGATGTCATATATCTCAATCGTTTGTTGTTTCTTGCATTCTTTACTATCTCATGTCATATACACAATCAAGTTCTTGAACTCAGACACACTTGTTCTCTAAGTTCTAGATTCTTTCCTCATGTCAAATGCCACACTTGTTTACTAAGGATTCTAGACTCGTCGATGTCACTTGCTAGATCTATGTCAAAGCGTCACTTTTCATTTACTAACCCTTCCTAGGTTCTTGTCACAACATGCATACATAGGATCATAATTCTCACTCCTTCTAAACATTCAATAATGAAATTGAATATAATTATGCAAATAAAAGCTCACAATTTAACCCTATTATGCAAAATGCTCAATATATACTCATATGCTCAAAATATGACACTTACGTATAGGGAGATTTCCGATGTCCTTGGAATGCACCACCCACCTCGAGGGTAGTATAGCAAGGTGTGAAGTCTCGTGCGCCACACGGACGTCGAACTCGTGTCCTACAACCAAATAGTGCCAATTAGGCCCTATGTACATGACATTTTCCAACATTTTCGAATGCTTAAACGGAGTTGTCCAACGCGTTTAGGACACCCCCAATTAGGTTTCTACGGTTCAATTTGTCCCCGAAAAATCCTAGGGCAAAGCCCAATTTTCGAACCCTAACAATGTCATTTTAGCATATCCCCTAGATTGACCTCATTGCTAAGCAAAAGATAGCTTAGGATCAACCTAGAAGCTTTCTATACCATCCTTAACCCATTTGAACCAACCCTAGGCATCTACTTTGAGCCCTAGTGATCCACCATGAGAGACTTCATGAAAACCATGGATTTCATGGTTCATAGCTCATCAAGGTTTCTAAATCTAAGAAACAAGCTCAAACCCTAAAACTTTGGGTTAAAATCAAACCCTAGACTCAAATAAGTGATTAACTCACCTTTGTCCAAGCCCTAGCAATCTCCTTCTTGTTGAGGAGCTCCGAGAACCACCAAAGCTCAAAATCCCAAGCCTCACACCTCCTCCTTCTCCTTCTTCTTCTTCTTTTAGTTCTCTAGAGGAGAGAGGAGAGAAAATGAGAGAGGAGTGTGTGTGTGTGTGCTGCTGAGGGAGAGGGGTGTTTGGGGTGTTATAGTGTTGTAACAATTGCAACTAAACCCTCCATTTCTTCTTATTTTGCGCCAGACCTTACTGTGCTGTCGGGGGCCTCATGTACCGGTACAAGGGTTCTTGTACCGTACAAGGCCAAGCAGTAGCCAAACCCGAGAGCTGTCTCTTGATTTCGCAGGCCTTGTACCGTACAAGGGGACCTTGTACCGTACAGCGCCTGGACTGCACAAACCCGAGGGCTACTGCCTTTCGGTTTCCGCAGTCTTGTACCGGTACAAGGGGGCCCTTGTACCGGTACAGCGCCTGGACCGCACAAACCGAGAGCTGTCGGAGCTCTGTCAGTGGTTGTACCGGTACAACCACCACCTTATACCGGTACAACAGCTCCAGATTGCTGTTTGACTTCGATTCGGCTCAACTTCGCGCCGGTTGACGCAAAACCATTTTAACACTTCTCTAACTCATTTTTCGCCCCTTGCAAACTTGTCGGGCAGCAAGAGGAACTTGTCCATCGCTTTCCTTCGACACTTTAACCAATTTGGTTAATGTTCGAATATCGTTTTCGGGTTTCGATACGTTACAATCAAAATCTAGTTTTCTAGGGCATAAAACCAAACCCTAGACCTATTGTCACAAAACACCTCACCTTAGCCCAAAGCTCTCCAATGTCCACCTTGTAGGAGAGATCCCAAGCCTTCAAAACCACCAAAAATCCCTCCAAAGCCTTCTCCTCCTTCACCTCCTAGCTCTTGGAAGTGATCTCTAGAGAGAGAAAGTGAGAAATGAGAGAAGAGGTGTGTGTTGGCTGTGGGAGAGGGAGAGAGAGGTATTGGGGTGTTTTATAAGGTGCTACAATTGCATCTAGGCCCCCCATTTCTTTTTATTTGCAGCAGACCAAATTGGTGCTGCCAAACCAAAGTGTACTGGTACACTTTGGTTTGTCACCGGTTACACGATCACGCAGAGGCAAACCCGAGAGCAGCCTCCTCGGATTTTACCAAAGTGTACCGGTACAAACCAAGGGTGTACCGGTACACTTCTACGAAAACTCAAACTCGAGAGCAAGCTCTTCTCGGTCTACAGGGCTGTACTGGTGACAACTTGATAGTTGTACCGGTACACTTTGCCTAGAA
Organism: Ananas comosus; assembly: GCF_001540865.1. Taxonomy (NCBI): domain Eukaryota; kingdom Viridiplantae; phylum Streptophyta; class Magnoliopsida; order Poales; family Bromeliaceae; genus Ananas; species Ananas comosus. The sequence continues at coordinate 4,732 of NW_017891780.1, read as the reverse complement.
TGCTGGTTTTGCGCCGTTTTCGATTCTATTTCACGCCGGTCGATACTAAAACCCTTTTAACTCTTTTAGAACTCCTTTTTAACCCTTCCAACATTGTTGGAACGCTTAATGGAACATACCCAACTATTTCTTTCGTATTGTTCACTTTTAAATCGCGCCGAGCAATGCTAAAACTTGCTTAACACTCTCGGGACTCGACTTTGACCCTTCCAATATTGTTGGAATGTCAACTTAACTTTGTCCATCCATTTCTCTTGGCACTTTAACCAATTTGGCTAAAGTTCGATAATCGCTATCGAGATTTCGATACATTACACCCTGTGGTGCCCCCAATTGCTTGTAGACACTTGTAACTGGGTTAATCTCTTTAGATATCTTTTCTTGTCCTATATAAGAGATCTATTCGTTACTATTTTCAAACACCTAAATAATTTTTTCTCTTGAAATCAAGTTGCCCCACTTAATTTTCTAACTCTCAATTTGAGTTTTAAAGGGTTAAAATATTTTTAAAACCCTCCGAAAGAGAATTCATCTTTCATCCTAGGCTTTCTCAATTCATTAAGAATATTTTGAAATTTACGGAGAATCCTTAATCAAACTAGTGTAGAATAAACTAGAGAGCTCAAAAACCTCAATTTCAAGGGATTTAACAAAAACCCTAAACTTGAACCCGAAGAACTCACCTGGGATCACAAGTCTCCTAAGCCGTCACACACTCTAGAGCTCGATCCGCCACTCGGAGCTTCCCGAGCTCAATCCCTACCAAAATCTCTAAGTTGCAGAAGAATAAGAAGAAAAAAGTGAGAGAGAAAATTAAAGCTTCTTTCTCTCCCTTTCTTCCCTGTGTGTGCGCGTATGTGGGGCATTGGAGGAAAAGGGGAGTGGGCTCCCCTCATATAGCGTCACTACAACAAAAATGATTTTTAGTGGTGACTTTTTGGTGGCGACAAGCACTGTCGCCACCAATGTATTTAATATGATGGCAACATTTATTTGTCGCCGCCAATTCATAGGAAATGGCGGCGACATATAAGAGTCGCCACCGATACGGGATGCTTTGGCGGCGACATATAAGCGTCGCCACCGAAAAAGGGAGTATTAGTGGCGATATTTGTCGCCACGATATCTCCTTATTTAGCGCGCCACATCTTTCCTCCTTTTTTTTCAGCACTCACCAACAATCTATTCATAAAGACCAATTTACCCTTACTTACTCTATATATATTGCATAAATAGTGGGGGCTTTATTGTCTATTTACATTTAAAAATAACTTAATTAAATTATAGCTGCAAAAATTCTTTACCTTACCTCTGACCCATCTCACTTTTCTCTCTCAGTTACCCTAGCTTTTCGTTCCCTCCGCCTCCGCTACCTGCAGCTCCAGCAAACCCCGCACCTCCGCCAACTGGTCTTCATCGGGAGCAAGCCCCGCGCCTCCGCCGCCTGCGGCTTCAGCACCCCCGCGAGGGGCTTCGCTGCAGGCGAGCTGCAGGTTCAAGCCGTCACCACACTCATCTACATCCCCAATTATTCGGTGGGATCTCTCCCCACACTCATCTACATCCCCAATTTCATCTCCAGATCCAACCAATCCCAACTCCTCCACTACATAACTGTAATACACTGAACTTTTGCAAATTACAGAGTTCGAGTGTGTGGAATGCAATGTGGAACTATCCTACATATTCTAAAGGGCTTGCACAAGTTTTTGGACAAGTTAGAAGGTGATTGGAAAACTAAAAGTAAGAAAGTGCATTGATCTTGTAACACCCCATACTTTTAAACCTTTTGTTTTGACTCATATCTTTTTAAGTTGGACCTTTTCATAATTTTCGATTTTCGAGGGACTCGGCAGCATTTTGTTACCTAACTTAATTAATTATTTTTTTCCCTAACTCCCATCCGATCAAAACCTCTTTTTCTCCTTTCCCGCACGACTCTCTCTCTCTCTCTCTCTCTCTCCTCCTCACCGCATTCATACGAGATCTGCCGTTCCGCGGGTGTGCGCGCGACGCCATCCGATCATCGCCGTCATCCATAGCCGCCTCCGCCGCGATCATCATTGGCCGTTATTTCTTTTTGGTTCGCTATCGACGGAATCTTGCCGTCGTCTTCACCGTTTTCGAAAAGGTTTTTCTCTTTTCCTCATTTTACCTCTATATCGAACCTTGTGATCATCCAACCTTCTTGTTTATCGTTATATTATTATTTTGAATACTCGCCTCATGATGATCGAAATTTCAAACTATCAAAATATGATTTGCTTTGATCTAAATATGTGTTATTCGATCTATCATTTTATCTTGTATTCCTATCTGATTTAGTTATATAAATCCTCCATATTCTGCATGCTTCTTGTAACGCTCCTTACATGTTCGATAAAATGCCTAAGAGAGGGCGAACTTTGTTTTTGTTTCTAATTCCGATCCTATCTGATTGTAAATTGCCTATTGATATTTCAACATCTGAAAACCCTCTTTTCGAACATTAGATCCTCCGTTTATTATTTAAAACTTTATTCATGTTATCTTGCTTCTTTGAATATTTTAATCTTTGAAACTCATCATCCTCTTTGATTGTTAATTGAGTTTCGTCGAATTTAATATTCTAAATCCCTTTGTGTTCTATCCTGACCTATTTGCATACCTTTGTAACCGAATTGTTANTTATTATGTCTCTTGGTATTCTGCTATGCAATGTTGGCCATGTCGACATGTACTTTGTTATAGAAGTGAGCTTCGTCTTTGTATTGCGCCTTCGGGTGCCTGCACCTATCCGCGCCTTTGTTTTGTTTGCGCCTTCGGGTGCCTCTGTTTTGTACATGCACTTTCGGGTGCCTCTGTTCTGTTTGCACCTTCGGGTGCTTCTGCTTTGTTTGCACCTTCGGGTGCCTCTAGATCTCGCCAACGGATCATATGATATAGTTAGTTGCCAGAGACTTAATATTTATTTCGTTATTTGCTTAAAGAAAAATGCTTTGTGAAGTTATAGTTTCAATTTGATCTGAATTTTAAGTTTTGATAAATTCTTGTTTTCGAAACCTTGCAAATTAAAAAAACCAGTCGCTTAAATTAATTTGTGTATTTAATTATTTGTATGTTTAATCCGACTAATGTGGTGTATGGTTGCTTACCCAGGTACCGAGACCGATTTGCCGGGCGGGGCTGAGACTGAGTGAACGTTAGACGTAGCTAGTTTTGATTTTAGTCCCTTTTGTTTTTACATCTAGTATTTTCGAATTATCTATGATCGTTTGTTATCTATTTTGTTTCGTTATATCTTCGTACCCACTTTTGTCACTTATGGTATTTCCGAACCTCTCTTGTGATTCGTAGTAAGCTTTAGTCCTATAGATATTAGAATTCCATTTGATTTTAGTTAAAATTCAATTTCTTAGTCTCATCCTATGATTCTTTGGATTTAGTGAAAAATTTGGTAATCATCTTTTTGCTAGCTTCCGTCTGATTCTGTAGCCTTGCATATTTGCTAGTTTAGCAGGTATGCAACGTCTGTTATGCCTCGGGTTTGGGGCATGACAGAGAAATGGTATCAGAGATTAGGTTTAAAATTTTTGTAACTTTAAGGTATAGGATTGTGAGAGTTTACTAGGACGTGTGAGGATGGGTAAAAAGTAGGCGCGTGTTTGATCCTATTTGATTATTGTTTACAGTTTTCGTTAATGTTTTGCATTTACGTGTTTATGATATCCTCTCTTGTTAAGATGGTGCGTCCGACCCGTCGTAGCAACACTAGCAACGAGCAACCAAGGAACCCACCTCCAGCCGGATCCGGAGATGCAGATCTGAACACCACCTTAGCCACACTTTTGAATACCACATCCTCAGCAGCTGTTCCACCTCAGACTATTGTTGCGCCTACTACCCAGAATCTGCTACAATCGACCGCAGCGTCTCAGACGAACCCTTCGGCTTTTGTTCCACCTCTGCAACAGACTTTTAGTACGGGGATTCCTTCGACGGCCGCTCACACTACCTTTTCGTTTCCACCATCGACTGCACATCCTAGTTTTGTTCCGCTGCCGCCGCAAACCACTATTCCCACCCACTCCGCCACTTTACCTCAGAGCACCATGATGGATCCCCTGGTTGCCACCTTGATACAAGCTGTTGTCGGGCTAGTTCAGACTCAGCAACAAAGTTTACAGCAGAATCCAGCTCCTAGTGCCGCAGAATCAAGTTCCAGAGTTCGAGAGAGGAAGTCAGATTCGGGACGTTCATACTTCAAGGCAGAGCAAATAATTGGTGGGAAAGCGAGTTGAGAACTCGCGGCAATGATTTAGCATCCCTTTCATGGAAGGATTTTCGATCATCATTTTATGCAAAGTACTTCCCAAGGAGCAAGCTTCGCCAGCTTGAAAGACAATTTCTAGATTTGAAGCAGGGTTCGATGTCTGTGGAGGAGTACGAGGCCGAGTTTGACCGACTATCCCACTTCGCCCCAAAACTAGTAAATGATAATGAGTCACGAGCTAAGAGATTTGAGGAAGGATTGAATGGACATATTCGCACTGGTCTCGCACCCCTACACCTTGAGGCATATGATGATGTCATTTCCAGAGCGAAATCTTTGGATTCAGTATGCAGGCAGACTCGAGAGGAGCGAAAGACAAATCAGAAGAAGAGGAATAGAGATTCTTTCAAAGAAGGAGATCGAAATTCAAGAGAATTTGATAGATCTAATGACTCAGAGGGGTTGCGTAATACACCAACT
>NW_017891779.1:0-12931 GCF_001540865.1 Ananas comosus | reverse complement strand
ACATGTCGTCTCGGTGCACATGTTTTTCTTGTTAGGACATGGAATAACAAAAGAAACTATTGATCTTATTGAGAGTAACCCCGCAGTTATTTCTTGTACCGCGACTATTCTACGCCTTTGGGATGATCTAGGAAGTGCCAAGGTAATAGCTTCCTCGTCGCTTTCGTATTTTCCAATTTTTCCTTTCTAATAGATAGTAGGAAAAAAACAAAAAACAAAAACTTGCCTTAATATTGAGAAAGCAATAAGAAACAAAGAAATTAAGTAACTCTTTTTTTGGTTTACATTATCTTACTGGATATATATTGTATTGTCAATTTTGATTGTATCAATTGGTTGAGGCCGAGCTTAATGATACCCCGTACGTAGCTTTCTTATGAGATATATATCATGAAATGAACTTCAACAAGTGTTTTGTACGTCTCAATCTAGAGAACAAATGAAAAAATAAATTAAAAACAAATACAAAGACTAGCTAGAGCTGTTTGGCCCTATTTTCTTATTACTTTTGCGTGAAGCATGATTGCTTATGAAATTTGGCAATATTTTTTGGATCATTGTCACATGATAATGGCTTTCCACCTAGGCGTCACGGATACTGACACGGGACACGAGATACCACACGACTCGGAGACTGTGACTGGGCAACTTTAAAAAAATTAGAATACAGACATGATATAGACACTGCTAATAAAATATAATATTATTAATATAATAATATTTTTTAATTATGTATAAAATATTAATTTTGGTAAAATATTATTATATTTTTCGTACGAATTAAAATTAGTAAAATTTTTATTGATAGTTTATATATTTTAAGAAAAGAAATTCTCCACCATACATAATTTATTTATATTATTAAAAAAATTTGTATGCGTTCATCAAAAACTAAAATATTTATCATCTTACATTATATATGCATAGAAAAATAAAATAAAAATAGATACATATATTTTTTTTAGTTGTATGCGTTATAAATCGATATTAAATGGGCGTCCAAAGAGTGTCCACATCGGACATGTGTCCGACACGAACACGCGAGGTTTACAGAAGTGTTCATGATACATTGCTTCCCACAGAAGTTAGATTTTTGTTGAGTCCGAAAATCCAATTATTTGTTTGTACACAAGGTGCACTATTGTGCAAAGCACTTTTTTTGAAATTTGCACTAGTATCTAGTTCGTAGTATGGTATAACTGAGACGCTTCACTTTTCATATCAGAGTTCTTTTTTTTATTTTTGAGAGAGAGAAGGGTAGCATGCTACCTATTATGTTCGTTTCTTTTGAAAATATACTTAGTTGAAAATGTGAATTAACTAGACTTCGAACTTGGCACGCTTAATTCTTTTAACTTTTTAGGTATAACTACCGTCCAAAATATTATAGCCCAGTAAAGAGTTTTAGTCAAATCATATCTCATATTTAAAATTATTCCAAATCATGGGGTGTATCAAAAACATAATTATGACACACCTCGTAGAACTTCAAACAATGTTAGAAAATCTATGTAGGCTTTAATTATATGTACCTAGCACCTGGCCAATAACTTTGGCATAAATACTTTTGTTGCTTGAATCCAATAATTTGTTAGAACTAGAAGAGTGAATCGTTATAATAATATACTTTTAATTTATTTATATATCATTTTTATAATTTTTCAGGATGAGAATCAAGAAGGATTTGATGGTTCATACATTGAGTGCTACATGAAGGAGAACCCTCATTGCTCTACGCATAACGCCAGAGAACACGTGATGCATTTGATTTCTAAGAAATGGGAAGAACTCAACAAAGAATACTTCACTCAGAGAACCTTCTCACCTGATTTTATTGGGGCATCATTAAACTTTACAAGGATGGTTAGAGTAATGTATGGGTATGATCAACAGCAAAAGCTTCCAATGCTCGAGGATTATGCCAACTTGTTACTATTTGCAAAAATGTAATGAACTTTAATATCTCGGGAATAATTATCAAAAAAAATATATCTACATATATTATTCAAAAGAAACAGACTCAATAATATATTTAATACTTTCACTCATGCGCATGATAAATATATATATAAAGAGTATGTGGAATTGACATGTAAGGTAAAACTCCGCACAATTAAAGAGACTTAGAATTAGCTCTGATATCATATTATTCACAAAATCAATCGAGTAGAAATTAGGCATAAAATATATACCCAACGACATAATAAACAACACTTGAATGTATCCTTAATTCAGCCACAAAATAGTTTTTACTGATTTTTTCTTTACAATCACCCAAATTCCAAAAGAGATGGAGCCTTCTAAAAGTATCTCTACAGGTATCAGACTAAGGACACAAATGCTGAATAGTCAAGAGTCCTTTAGAATTTCTAGAAAAATAATAAACGTAATCTCTTAGGAGCTCGATCGTAGCCTTCCGTTTTGGCTTATAGCTTTGTGTCATTTGGCGCCTTTCCATTTGATAGCTCAGGTGGTGAGTAGCTTATATATAGTTGTGACTTCCATCTCTACTCTTTAGAAAATCAGTTGTAACATCACTGCTCTCAACTACAATACAATATTGCTCAAATTCTTTCTTTCTTATACTTAGTTGTTGGGCTGAGTACGCCCAAGCTAGCAAGCAGAGAGACTGATGACTTGCTCACTTTGTGGAGAAAGGCGAGTGTCGCATGGGCTTCACAAGTAATTTTACTTAAGTTCGTGACACACTGCTAGCCTAAGGGGCGAGGACACTAATGTGGTGGTGCATGATGATCTATAATAAGCCGGATTTAAAGCATTAATTGATGTTGGGATTTAACTCCAATCTACTCTTGGGAGTGAGATGGCATTAATCACTCTTGGCAATTGACTAATAGATTAATCTTCTAGGCAACATCCTTAATCTTGTCAGTTCTATGAGTTTTCGATGGGTTTTTTAGTGCAATAGTTTTCTCCTAAAATTTTATTTTAAAATTATATCTGTTAAATTTTTATTTGTAAATATAGTCCTATAAAAACGGTGAATCATTCACCGTTTTTAAAAGCGGTGAACCATTCACCACTTTTTAAAACGGTGAACAAGTGGTGAACCATTCACCGCTTTCTTTCTTTTTGTTTTACTTTTTTCTATATTTCTACTATGGTAAAAACGGTGAATGGTTCACCGTTTTTATTCTTTTTTTATTCCTAAAAAGGATGAATGAATGCGGTGAATCATTCACTGCATTTAGAGGTCTATTTTAATAATTATTTTTTAAAAAATTTTATTTTTATAATTATAAAAATTAATAGAATTATTTATAAAAAAAAAATCGTTTTCGATTTCAATCCCCCCTCATCTGTCATTTAATAACATCTGTCATTTAATAAAATAAACTTTTATCAAGTGAACCGCAACACTAGTTCCTAAGGTTGCAATTGGTAATGAAACAATATTTAACGAAACAAATATTTTTATTCTTAGGATAATATACTATTCTAGAATACAGAGGAATAAAGAAAATTGTGTGGTTTGATATTTTCTTATTCTCTAGGATAACTAAAATCTTATTTAGTCATTTTATTAAGAATTTTAAAGAACAGTAGAACTACAACAGAATTAGATTATAGGGACATATTTTTTGGACACTTTTATATAAGTGTCCCATTTATACCAAAATTTTTTAAAAAAATCTATTAAGGCTTAAATATAAAGTTGAATCCAATCAAAAACAAAATGTTCCTCTGCTCAACCAACCACACGCAGCCCACTTGGCTCGATTACAAATAAAAAAGAAAAAAAAATTTGATCACCATCTCCCCTTCTCCTCCTCCACCGCTGCAGCCGACAAGGTAGGGTTCCAACGGCTGGAGTTCGGCCGCGAGGATCTCGCAGGGACCGTAGAGGGCTAAGATCGCCACGTATCCCTCCGCCACAGATCGCTGGAGGAGTGGGTGTCAAATATCAAGACGGCCCTACCTATAGCGACCCTATATATAACAGCACTTTTAAAAAGTGTCAGTAATTTAGCCAGCAACACTTTTTTTGACCTATACTGATACTTAAAAGTGTCACTATACACAATTTTTGCCGTAGTGGTTAAAGAGTAAATTTTAAAAAACTTGTAAATATCAAGATTGTCCTTGTCTATATATTAATATATGTACTGTTAGAACTAAAACCGAAAAGATCTAGTTCGTCGGGTGCGAAAAACCAGAAAAAAGAGATCCAAAAAAAAGAGAAGAAAAATAAAGCACGCAATATTTACGTGGTTCGGCCACCGGCCTACGTCCACGGGCACGGAGCGAAGATCTTCATTATAATAGTGGTGTACAAAATATGCCTCTCTCGCAAAACCCTAATCCCAAAAATACATCCAAACTCTCTCTCATGTGCCGCACCAAATCAATAGAATAAAGGGTATATTTATAATAATGGCTAAATCCGAATACAATTAGGAATATAAATCTACTACGATTAGAAATATCTCAATAAGATTAGGTATAATCTAAACTTAACTTAATGGGATAATTAAAATAGAGTACGGTTAGAAGACCACGCGGTACTAGAATTCGAAACATATCTAACAATCTCCACCTTAGGTTAAATTCTCTGTCTTCTCCACCAAAATTCCAAAAGCTTCTAAATTGCTACTGCACATGCGAACAAGTTTACGGAATACTTGACCTTGATCGCCTAAAAAAACTTAATGAGCAAATCCGCGAGATTCTTTGAAGTGCAAATCTTCGCATCTCCAATAACGCCTTTTGCAATGTTGCATCAGACCGACAACTTGTCATAGAGCGAAACTGCTAAAGTGAACAAACTTCTCGATCTCAATCTTCGTCGACGCCTTAAACACCCAAACGAACAATCTGACTCTAATACTAGTTTGTTAGAACTAAAACCGAAAAGATCTAGTTCGTCGGGTGCGAAAAACCAAAAAAAAGAGATCCGAAAAAGAGAGAAAAAAAATAAAGCACACAATACTTATGTGGTTGGGCCACCGGCCTACGTCCACGGGCAAAGACGAAGCGGAGATCTTCAGTATAATAGTGGTGTACAAAATATGCTTCTCTCGCAAAACCCTAATCCCAAAAATACACCCAAACTCTCTCTCATCTACTGCACCAAATCAATAGAATAAAGAGTATATTTATAATAGTGGCTAAATCCGAATACAACTAGGAATACTAACCCACTAAGATTAGAAATATTTCAATAAGATTAGGCATAATCTAAACTTAACTTAATAGGATAATCAAAACAGAATAGGGTTAAAAGACCTTGCGGTACTAGAATTCGAAACATATTAACAATCTCCACCTTGGGTTGAATTCTCTGTCTTCTCCACCAAAATCCCAAAAGCTCTTGAAGTGCTACACATACGAACAAGTTTACGGAGTACTTAACCTTGATCGCCTAAAAACTTAATGAGCAAATCCGCAGGATTCTCTAAAGTGCCAATCTTGGCATCTCCAATAACGCCTTTTGCAATGTTGCATCAGAACGACAACGACAACTTGCCGTAGAGCGAAACTGCTAAAGTGAACAAACTTCTCGATCTCAATCTTCGTCGATGACTTAAACACCCAAACGAATAATCCGGCTCTGATACCAGTTTGTTAGAACTAAAACCAAAAAAATCTAGTTCATCGGGTGTGAAAATACCAAAAAAAATAAAGATCCGAGAAAGAGAGAAGAAAAATAAAACACACAATATTTATGTAGTTCGGCCACCAGTCTACGTCCAAGGGCAAAGATAGAGTGGAGATCTCCGTTATAATAGTGGTGTACAAAATATGCCTCTCTCGCAACACCCTAGTCCCAAAAATAAACCCAAACTCTCTCTCATCTGCCGCACCAAATCAATAAAATAAATCGTATATTTATAATAGTGGCTAAATCCGAATGCAACTAAGAATTCAAACTCACTAAAATTATGAATATCTCAATAAGATTAGGAATAATCTAAACTTAACTTAATGAGATAATCAAAACATAATAGGGTTAGAAAACCTTGCAGTACTAGAATTCGAAATATATCTAACAGTCTAATATGTACAATAATGCACATAAAAAATAATATATTTTACAAAATATAAAATAATTAAAATATTATATATGATAATATTATAATCATATTATTTTATAAAATTCTTCAACAATGTTATACACCATACTTCAATAATAATACATAAAAATACTCTGAAAATAATATTATTATATTTGGTTTAAATTTGTAGTTATCTAAATTGAAGTTAAATCCTAATCTAATTAGGATTAGATATAATTTAGATTTAATTTGGCATATATGGATTATAAGTAGGAGTTTAATTCTAATAATTGAATTAGGATTAGACTCTAGTTAGGAGACATGTAATAATATATACATGCTACGGCCAAGCTAATGATGCCGCGACCAAATTAAGAGCCATACTAGTTAATTAAGTGAGCATCAAGGAAGACTGTTCCGTACTGGTGAGAGGAGCCGAGCCGCTTATTGGAAGTCGCTTGTTCGGATGCGGATTTCGACGTTTCCGGTCTAATTAAGTTTTTGTTCTTTAAGAGATTTTCTTTGTACTCAGTCTTCCGACATTAATAAAGTATTTGCTCCGTTTTCATCCGTGGACGTAGGCTGTTGGCCGAACCACGTAAAATCTTTTCGACGTCATTGACCTAATGATCAAAGGGTTGTAAATTTTGAAATTTTAATAAGGCGATATGAGAGAATTGCTCGTTTAACAGTGTAAAGAAATCCAAATCAGTTGGATTAATATTAAAAAATATTTTAAACTATATATTTAAAATAAGATCTATACTCTTGATCTCGATTACAAGAATCATATCGTCACATTTTGAAGGATATTTATTTTTAATTGTTTATTTTTGTGCCCACTTGATGCACAAGAGAACAATATCTAAAATATATGAAATTTAATTTGTAAATACTTCAAGTTGCCTAGATCATATTTAACCATGCTGATCATAGATTTGAAAGCTCTATTGTTGAAAACAAAGTAGCAATGGAACCCATTTGCTATTCATAGTATTGTAAATATATATATGGTTCAGCTACTATCCTTTTAGGAGTATAAAAGCCTTAGTCCTATTAAGTCATTTTGGATGATCAGGACTCTAAATTGGCAATTAGCACTGTTAAAATTAAACTGCACTACTAAAAATATTTAGAAACCGAATTTTATAATTTTTAAAAATTATTATCAAGTCCATCAAAAAGTCAAAAAATGAAAAACCTTCTGGAAATAAAGGTTAGACTTTCTCAATTCATGATCAGAATTATCAAACGTTATCTAAATAGTATAAAGATTTTTTTATCAAAAATTTAAATAGTTTGGATTGCTCTATATTATTAAACAAGCAAACACACGGCTTATATAGGCGGTCAAAAACTATCGATTTTGCGATCCTTTGATCACTATATAAATATTTTTTAAAATTTATGAAATTTAGTTTTCAGGTACTTCAAATGCTCTAGATCAACTTCAACTTATTTCAATTATGGATTCGGGATCTCTATCATCAAAAACAACTTGATAAAACGGAGGTCTCCATCCTTCTAAAGGATAGTAGCTGGATTCTTAATATATATATTTATATCTGACTACAATGCTATTGATAGCACCAAATACTTGGTGCTAACAAGTTTTTCGCTGTTAGACCTACTCTTTTAAGCATTTTCACTCTTTAAACCATACTATTTTACCAACCACCCACTAAATCCTAGAGACCATAATATCCTACCCATACACCCCTTCATCAAAGTGGCAAAGTTTTAATAACACAAATAACCTAGTGCTATTAATAATATTCCATCCTAATTCTCTCTCTCTCTCTCTCTCTCTCTCTCTCTATATATATATATATATATACACTACTACAAAAACGGTTTATAGCGACACTTTTAAGTGTCCCTAAAACTTAAAAAAAGTGCTGCTAGCAAAAATACCGACACTAAAAATAGTGTCGCTATATGTGCAGTCCCTAGGGTATATAGCGACACATAATAAAGTGTCGGTATATCCCAAATAAGTGCTGCTGTTTAGTGACACTTTTTTTTGGTTTTAGTGACACAAATAAGTGTCCCTAATTTTTATAAAAAATATATATATTTTTTATATAGTGACACTTTATAAGTGTCCCATTGTCATTCAAAATATAATATTTTATTTATTTAAACATCTAGTCTAGTATTAAACTTTATTTAAACTAATCTCATATACATTAAATCGATGAGAGTAAAAAAAAAACAATCAACAAAATTTCTTAAATTCTTGTTAAAAAGATAAAACTAAAATCAAATATCCATACGTCACAACAATAATATCCATTTATATGTTGTAGTAATTATAACAAATCAAACTCTCTAACTGAAAGAAATATAAAAAATCAAAAATTGTATGATAACAAAATCAAAAAGTGCATAAACGAATTCTGATCGGCTCCACGAATATATACTTGAACCTGCACATTGAATAACATTTGAATTAGTTCAAATTTGTGCAGAATTCTTGATTTGCCAAAGCATTAAAAATCTTTAGCAGTTTCACAATAACAGCATAGTGATTTAGATTGGATAGCTATAATTTATTATTTCAAACTGAAGTGACCATATATGCGTTCATTACATCAAAATTTGTTAAATAACATTTGTGAATCAAAATCATACATTAGTCAAGCATGCATAGCATAGACATGCATATAGATTGTTATTCAATTGCGCACCTGGCTTGATTTAACAAACCAAATGGAAACCAAAATATATAAATTTTGTATAACGAAACCAAAGTAGAATTCAAATAAATCAAATGAAATTGCTTTATTTGGTTTGGTTTTGCTTAGTTTAGTTTTGGGGCCAACTACAAAAACACTCAGGCAGAACTTTGGACTTTTTGTTTGCCAATTGTATGTGCTTTTGCTTCTTGAATAGATAAACTGTTCTAAATACCAGGCGAACAAGCCCTGGAACTTCATGAGTATTAGTGCATATCATCATTGAACTTAAACATGGTGATTGAAGATTGATACCTGAAGAACGGAGAAGAAGACAGAGAGAACGTAACTGCGAAGCACCACAGACACATATATGGTGCCAATCATGCTTCCAACAAATCCCAGGGTAAAAGGAAGTCTCTGCAGCAAAGATAAGACCAAATTAAATATATATCACTACCACACATTTAAGAGATGATCTAAGTTTTCCTTATCAAGATAGATTTTGTGTCAAATAGAAGTTCAAGGATCAATCACATACAGTGGACATATACAATGATAAGGCTCATATTGCACATATTCCAAATTATTGTTACCCATTTCGTAGACATCTCTAGGCTTGAACTTTATTACAGTGGACCATCCGGAATTTAGTTCATCTTCCACATAAAATACTTGTTCAGCTTGGGTCGCAAAGATGAATGGTTCGTCCTCCAATTTTTCACCCGTGTGTATCAAGTGTGAGAAATTTACAAGTGTGAAACCATACTCATCTCTCTTCAATCCCTTTCCATGAGTAACATCAACCCACTTACATTTAAACAATACGACTGAAAATTTTCCCCAATAATCGAGTTCAATAATCTCCAAAACTTTACCATAATAAGTGATTTCTCCAAAAATTGGATTGTTATCACTGACCGATGCATAGCTTGATGTTTTTGCAGTTACAACAACTCCACTATTTTGGGTTTCCTTGTCATAACGTGTTGGTCGGAATCTATAACCATGAATATTAAACCCTCGAAACTTTCTTGCCACTTGATTAGGTCCACGAGCTAGCCATCTAATCTCTTCTTTGAGATGTTGAGTGCTCTCATTTCTCTCTAATTTCAAAATCTACAATCAAAAATAAAATAGTGAATAGCAATTTTTTTGTTTTGTTAAGAATTAGACAAATTAGCTATCAAAATTTTAAAGGTTTGATACTTGTCTCCAAAATATGCAAGTTTAGATTGGTTATGTATTTCTATAAACATAAAATTTTTACATGTTCGGTAAACCATTCATGAAAGCTTTTATTCTGGGCACGCTCTACGTCTCTCAATGAGAGACGACGTGGTCGACTTTTTCTTCGAATCTCCACTGCATGTTCTCTGCAAGTTGGATAATCATGTAAATTAATTGTTTTAAAAAGAAAAATAATGATATATTATTTATTCTAAGTTTTTGACTTACTTAAGAAATGGGACAACATCTGGGCAATTGAAAAGAACGTAGCGATGTGCCTGTACTTTTTCCAAATCATTAAGTATGTAATTAGTAGGCTTTCCTATAGGTCGTCCCACACGAGGAAATAAAATTGATTCTGCCGTCAAATTCGAATGTTCTTCTACATTCACCCTTTCATCATTTCTCGAAGGCCGGTTGAATTTTGTCTCGAAACCTTCTAAGTATCGAGAACAAAAGGTCATGCATTCATCTGCTAAGTACGCTTCTGCAATAGAGCCCTCTGGACGAGCCTTATTACGCACGTAAGACTTTAAGGTGCGAAGGTACCTAATCAACAAAAAGGTAAAAGATAAATTAATTTAATAAATAAATACTAACATAAAAAGTCTAAATGACAACACTGCTTGGACATACCGTTCAATAGGATACATCCATCGATACTGAACCGGACCGGCAATCTTTGCCTCAGTAGCTAAATGGGTGACCAAATGCACCATAATAGTGAAAAATCCTGGAGAAAAAATCATTTCCAGGTGGCACATTGTTAATCTAATTCGACTCTCAAGTTGATCTAATTCGTGTACGTGAAGAACCTTCGAACATAATTCTCTAAAATAACTACTTAGATCAAATAATGGCAGTGTTACATTCATTGGAAGAAGTCCTCGTAATGCAATAGGTAGAAGTTGTTGCATCAATATATGACAATCATGACTTTTGAGCCCAAAAATTTTACAATGTGCAGAATTTACACATCTTGAGATGTTTCCTGTATACCCGTCAGGAGCTTTGATATTGCAGAGCAAATTGCAAAATACTTGCTTCTCATTTCTAGACATTGTGTAACAAGCAGATGGCAAATATAACTTGTTTGGACCTATCTGTTGAGGATGAAGGTCTTCTCTAATATTCAATTCTTGCAAATCAAGACGAGCATTCAAATTGTCCTTCGACTTGCCTTCTATATTTAACAATGTACCATAGACATTTTCAGACACGTTCTTCTCTATGTGCATGACATCAAGGTTATGCCTTAATAAATTAGATTTCCAATAAGGCAACGTAAAAAATATACTCTTCTTCTTCCATGTCTGTGAATCATCAAAGTCAGTAATCTTCTCTAGTTGACGCAATATCATAGTCCCAGTAGGTATCGCGGGTGCGTGACCATATTCTTCAGCGCCATCAAAAGAGTCTCTATTATAATGAAACTTATGGTTTGGTTCTAGAAAACGCCGATGACCCATGAAGCAATATTTGCGACCATGTGATAACCGTTTGGAGAAAGTGTCTATATTACAACAAGGGCAGGCAAACGCTCCATGTACGTTCCACCCCGACAAATTTCCGTATGCAGGAAAATCATTAATTGTCCACAAAAGTGCCGCCTTGAGTCGAAATGTTTCACCACAAGAGGAGTCATAAGTCTCTGTTCCAACCTCCCATAACTCCATCAATTCTTCGATAAGAGGTTGCAAGTAGATATCAATATGATTTCCGGGCCCACTTGGCCCAGGAATGAGTAAAGAAAGAATAAAGGATGTTGCCTTCATGCACATCCAAAGGACGGCCAAGTTATAATGGTATTAAACAACTGGCGCAACTCAAAAACTATAACTTGAACTTAACATTCCAAATGGATTAAAACCATCAGTAGCTAATCCAAGCCTAACATTACATGAGTTGGAGGAAAACTCAGGGTGATTAAAATCAAAATTTTTCCAAGCTTCAGAGTCCGCAAGATGTCTCAACGCGCCATCCTTCATACAATCTGTTTCGTGCCATCCCATCAAAGTTGATGTATGTTTCGACATATATAACCTTTTAAGTCTAAGTTTCAAAGGAAATTAGCACAAGATTTTAGCTGGAATACCCTTCTTTTTTTTTCTTCCTTGCCAAGTAGTTCAATCGCTAAACTTCTTCCACCTTAAAGCTCCACAAATGGAGCAAGTGTCATCATCTGCTTTATCTTTCCAATACAGTTGACAATTATTTGAGCAAGCATGAATATTTTCATATTTGAGGCCTAATTTCTTTATAATCTTCTTTGCCTCATTAAATGATTTGGGTAAACTTTTACCATTAGGTATTGCAAGTTGTAAAATTCAAGCAAGTTAAACGATTTGTTGCTCCATTTGCTTGTACATTTCGTGTAAAATATAGGGCAAGAAATGAAACTTTTGTCAATTCACACCCTGGCCACAACTCTTGATCTGCATCTTTAAGCAAGCTATAAAAATTCTCAGCTTCCACATTTAGATTGTGGTTGTGTATCCATGGAATCCGATGGACAAGGCATCGAATCGTCTTCTCCACATCCAAACACATCAGGTAGTAGTTGATGCGTATCCACATGCTTGCTATAATCATCTTCTACGCTATGTCTAGGAGAGGATGTGTTTTGCTCTATTTGCTCACCATGGAATGTCCATTGTCGATAACCACGAAGCATTCCATTGCATACTAAATGCTCGTAAACTTCTTCCCGACTCAGCTTACTTCTATTGACACACTTCACACAAGGGCACCAAATTTTGCTCTCAGAACAAATTGGGTTCCTGAATGCAAAATCAAGAAAACCACCAACACCCTCCAAGTATTGTCTACTTCCCCTTGGCCAATCCAACAATCTTTTAATAATTTTCAAATCCATGAATAACTGCACAATATATTAAGAAGAGCAAAACAAAGAAAAATCAATTTAACAAAACTTCATTCATATTTCATATATTAGAATATAATATTTAACAATTAATGTTATAGCATATAGCATTTTACTCTGTT
>NW_017891778.1:4067-12951 GCF_001540865.1 Ananas comosus | reverse complement strand
TTTTTTTTTTTTTTTTTTTTTTTTTTTTTTTTTTTTTTTTTGTCCTTTTAGAGAGAAATATAGTATGCTATTTATTTCGTTTTTTTTTTAAAAAAAAAAAATTTAGGATGAATTTTAGATAATATTTTGGTTATCTAATTATAGGTATAGTACATTTTATTAGATACAAACTTAGTTTGGTAGAAAGTTGCCAAAAATTATTATTTTTTACATTACAAAAGAATTGAAATTTTAAAAACACGAACAATATTCCATCCTGTAATATAGATGCAGCGCCACACAAGAAACACTGGGCCTGCAGTTTGCTTCAAAATAAAATTATGAGAAATAATTCTCGATTAAAAAGAGTTTTTCATGAAAAACAAATTTTAGCTCTTTAATGTTTCATTTATAAGAACGAAAAAATAAATTTTCAGCCATGCTTGACTGGTTGAAAGAAAATTTTTTGATGAAAATTAATTTTATATAATTTTCTTCTATTATATATTACATATTATTTATATAAATAATTATCGAATTATATATATTATAATTAAAACTTATATATATTTTTTTATCATTATCGTCATCAACATCATCTATATTTATAATTTACATATATTCAAAATTATATTATATAATATAATATATAATAAGTAATAACAACATTATACATAATATATATAAATATATTTATAAATAAATAAATGAATATATATATATATATATATATATATATATATATATATATATATATAGCAGCGCTGCTGTGTTCTCAGGAGCACGGAGGCCTCTCAGGCTTCCGTGCTCCTGAGCCGTTTTCGATGATGGTATTTTCGAATCGATGATGGTATTTTCGAATCGACGATCGGCTTCGTTAGACTTGATCTAGCGTATTTGAACTTTCTAGAAAATAATTTTTGCGATTTTTTAATATCATTACCTAGTGATCGAAAGGATTCAAAATCCATAATTTTTAATGATTGATATCTACCGTTTTCAAGTTTAACGGTGTAGAAGTGTTTAAGTCAAATGAAATTTTGATACAAAATTCTTTATAGTATCTACAACAAGATCAATATTTCTGATCGAAAATTTTAGTGCTATATCACCACTTTTTATAAAATTTTTATTTTCAGCCATTAAAAA
The DNA here is from genome assembly GCF_001540865.1 of Ananas comosus. Taxonomy (NCBI): domain Eukaryota; kingdom Viridiplantae; phylum Streptophyta; class Magnoliopsida; order Poales; family Bromeliaceae; genus Ananas; species Ananas comosus. The sequence goes on along the minus strand of NW_017891778.1, from coordinate 11,823 downwards.
TTATTGATTTTGAATCCTTTCGATCACTAGATAAATGATGTCAAAAAATCGCAAAAATTATTTTCCAGAAAGTTCAAATACGCTAGATCAAGTTTAACGAAGCCGATCGTCGATTCGAAAATTCTATTATCGAAAACAACTCAGGAGCACAGAGGCCTCCGTGCTCCTGAGAGCACAAAGAATATAAAGAGAAATTATTTGAACATTAATATAAAGAGAAAGAGAGGGCAAATGTCTCCTTTCAAGAGAATTTTCGTTTTTCTGCAAAGAAAAATAAAAAATGACAATGTCAAGTTTTCTACATTGATCTGTAAAAAGTATTTGTACGAAAAAAATTATTTGATGCTGAAGCAAATAAATAAAAAAAATATTTTCATACTGATGAAAATAATTTTTCCTTCATTTTATACCAAACTAAAGTCTCTCTAATGAAATATTATGTACATGTTAGCAATTCGAGCGTTATATTTTTATGAAGCCCGCGGTACAAATATTGAGCACTGTAAGCATGCAAACAGCTGATGTTATTATTCTGTTGCATCTATACAGACCATACAAACAAGCAATTAATAATTTTTTTTATTTAAATAATAATAATAATTAAAATAAAAATAAAATAAATTGAAAAAATGCTGAGAAGAAAAGATACGTCACATGTCATGTCGAAGGGCTTCCTGACAAAGACGAAGCAGTTAAGGGGTCTTAAAACAGTGTTTTGATTCTCGTAGGTTGTAATCACTACATGATGGGTCTACGAAGGATAGGCAACTAGGACCCGCTTTGTCACCTGTGAGTAGGGATGCCGCTCGTAGCAACCGTTGTTGCATAGATGATGGACAGGCGAGTGCCCTTCTGGAGGTACCGGGTGCGAAAATGATACACGGTAATGTCCCCGCAAACGTACATATGCTGATTCGGACCCTATACATGCTATCCATATATTTTCCACTCTTGTCAAAGTTACAATCACCAGAAGGGCTATACGCCTATACAGCTTGGGTAAGCATATCACCCGCCATTTATTTGACAAAATTTTTAATTTATGCATTTATGAGTATATCATTTTAAATAATTAAATTTGTGTTAGCCTCTCGGTTGACACTCTACTCTTTTGAATATTTCTTCTCTTTTTTTTGTTTTTTCATGGTACAATGGAAGCAGTTTTATTAATTTTTTTTTTGTTTTTCATAACAACAAAACTAAAAATTAGCTTGTAACGATAAAATTATATTTGGTCTAATATCCATATTACCAGATATTCCAGATAAAATTATATTTGATCTAATATCCATGTTACCAGATATTCCAGATACCATTGTAAAGTATTCAATTTTTCAGTGACAATATGTATCAAAATAATCCAAAGTCTATGCGTCTATCTTTTCAAAAATAAAAAGAAAAATAAAATTCAAAAAAACTTTTTCTCCAAAAAGTTTAGTGGACTGGCACGAAGCTCGCCTAGATCTATGTAGGCCGTTTAGGCCCGGTCTTTAAACTATTCCTTGCGGCAGAGCACAATCGGAATAGAGGCTCCGCCCATTTTGGAATCAGCCCACACACGACCCAATAAAAGTTATTAGATAATATTAAGACGATCTAGTCATAAGAATAAGTATGATATTATATTTTAGAGATAATTGCCTATATACTTTTTATACGTTTGAAAATATTCGATTTATTCCTACTCTTTTTTTCTTTCTAAAATACTCTTCATACGTTCCACCGTTATTGCAAAATATTTTCACAGTTATCTCCTGTTAAGCATTTTGTCCTTAACTTAAGGGCAAATAAGACATATTTGTAATGGCAGAGAGGTATATTAGAAAAGACCAAAAGTCAGTAATGGTTGAAGGGTATATTTGAAAGGGCAAAATAGTAATTTTACAGAGATAACAGAATTCATTAAGAGATTTTAACTCTAGGGATATATTAAAAATATGTTGGAACGTAGAAAGGGTATTTTCAATATTAGTCTTCTAAGAGAGGTAAATCGAAAAGTCGGAAACTTTTCAGGAATATATAAGCAATTGGCCCTATATTTTATTAATCGACACAATTATTTTATATTATAAAAGGGAAAAAAGTAAAAAAATAATAAAACTCTATCATCCTGTAATGTTGTAACAATAAGTTTTTTTGAAACTTCTGTTGTATAAAAATGTTTCTTCTAACTACTATATTATTGAACTAGGACTTTACATGCGGCACCATATATAAGAAGCCAGTTAATAGAAACAAAACCTATTATCTCATGTTCTTATCACAATTTCGATGTGAACTCAAGACGACCTAATGCCCAACTTACACATTAGATCCTCTCCGCCCATTTAAGTTGTGATTTGGGTCGCCACATAATCCTTCTACAAAACTTGCATACTCGACTTTCAAGGTATGAGTATACTATGTGCAAACAGCTGCAGCAGAAAATTCAGAGGATGCATCAATCAGAAAATGGAATAGAATAAAATTGAGTGACGGACAGGGAAAGCACTAACTAGAATCTAAAAGCAACAATCTTACTGAAATATTACGTACGTACATGCAAGCAATTGGAGCACTGTAATTTTATCAAGCGCGCAATACAAATAATGAGAAATGTAAATAGGCAACCAACTGATAATATATATCTACGTAAACTAGGGGTGTTAACGAGCCGAACATGAACTGATCTGTTAAAGCATTGAGCCGAAAAATATAGCTTATATTCGACTGATTAATAAATGAGTCGAACACAAGCTGGCCAACAAACAATAAGTTAAAAGAATTATTTTGAATATATATATATATATATATATATATATAATAAATTTATAAATTAATCTTATCCATTAGATTTTGATCTAATGGTCGAAACTTTACATATAAATAAGTTTTTTTATTATTGAGTTCGTCTTTATATTTTTATTTTGTTAAAAATCAAATAATAAAAATATTTATTATATATAATTATTTATTTATTTATATAAATATAAATTAAATATATTATATAAATATAAAATATATGTATATATTCAAGCTGTTATCGAGCCGAATATGAGCGAGCTGATCCTAACTTGTGTTTGGCTCGTTTACTCAACAAGCGATTTGATCTCAAACTCATTACGAGTCGAACACGAGCTGACTTGCGAATGGCGAATTTGATTACTACATAAACCATACAAACGATAGGCAAAGTAAATCTTAAACAAGAAAAGTAAAACGTGAAATGAAGACCACCACACGAATGTGTAGTGGCTGTTTTTTTTTAAAAAAAATTAATTAGTCAGAATAATTAAATGGCAGTGGCTGATTTTTTTTAAATTTAACAAGGATTAAAGTGCCGTGGCACGGGGTTGTGCCGGAAACTTGCTGGCACGGTACGGCACGGTGCGTGCCGAGCCGTGCCGATGCGTGCCGGTCAAAAAAATTCTTGCATGCCGACACATAATAGCATGAAATATTTATTTTCTTTAGCAACAAAATATTCAAACTATTTATTATGTCTTTTTATCACATCTTTTGAACTTTATTGAAAAAATTGTTTGCTAATTTAAAAAATAAAGGGTTTTGAACTGTGCCATTGGCACGGGGTCTGTATCGTGCCGGTATCTTGTTGGCACGGTACGGCACGGTGGATACGGCCCGTGCCGACGGGCACTTAAAACCTTAAAATTTAATTAGTTAGAATAATTAAATTAAAGAAATTAAGAACGTGCTGATAAGGAGAAGTATATACATGTATTCTCGAAAAACTTCTTTGCAAGCGTCTGTTTGCTTTTTTATTTCTTTTTTTCACCCTTGCTTGCTGTGCCCGGTTACCGGTACGGCGAGAGAAGGCACTTTGCCATAAGTGGCACATTAGGGTTTTGCATTTTTTTTTTCTTCTTCTAACAACTGAGAGAACAGCTTCTTCTCTCACACTAGCTATTCCTCTCTCTTTCTCTAGCTATTCCTCCTCACACTTCAAAGTTTTCAGTAGCTATTCCTCTCTCTTTCTCTCTCTCTCTCTCTCTCTCTCTCTCTCTCTCGCCTCCAAAACACGGAGCTCCGACAGCCAAACTCCTCTCCCACACCTTCTCTCCTACAATGGCGCCAGGGTTTCTTCCGAGGTCAAGCATTTTGGCTATCTGCCTCTTCGTTTTTCTTTCTTTTCTTCTTCTTTGCTTTTTCTTTTTCTTTGTTTCTTTGCAACAATCTGATTAACATTTAAATAAGAATGAGGATGCACAATTTAATGACTAGTCAGTTTTTTTTCCTTTTTTTTTCATCCAACAATATATATTTTTTTAATTTTTCGGTGCATTCATAGTTCAAAAAAGAAAAGCTTAATGTATATTAAGCATATTTTTTTGTTGTACTCATGATGTAGCTGTGAAACTCTAGGAATATTAAGTTCACTAAAACAAAAAAAAAAAAATTCATATGATTCTAGTTAGCACTTTAGAAATATAGTTGAAAAATTTTTATACTATTATTCATATGCTTTTTATATATTTTTTTAAAAAATCATGCTTACAATATTTTTATTATTACTTTTTTTTAAAAAAAATCATGTTTACGACATTTTCATTATTACTTTTTTTTTAAAAAAAAATCATGCTTGCAATATTTTTATTATTTTTATTTTTTTTCAAAAAATTGCTTACAATATTTTTATTATTATTATTATTTTTTTTTTGAGGAAAGAGATTAGAGTAGGTTATAATTTCTGCATATTAATTATCTTTTGTTTGTATTCTCTTTTTCTTCTTTTGTGCTTGTTAAAGCTCCCGTATGCAGCAACCGAAATGGAAGGTGGCTCAGCACAGCAGCCAAGCTTTTAACTCAACCACTTAAAGTGTCAATTCATTGACTAATATAATTCGTATTTAAACTTCAGTTCAAATTTTATTTTAATCTTATACTTTTTAAAACTCAATATTTGATGCTTAATATCTTAGTAATTTTCTATCTTAGTTTCTAAAATTTTAAAAATATTTTATTTTAATTATTGTCTTAGCATGAATTAATTAAAAAAAATAGTGCTTGCAATTGGTTCATCTATATAATTACATGCAACAAGAGGTTAAAATAGTTGAATTTAAAACTCTGAGAATCACAATGTATAAAACTCAGTTAGAAGTTTAGGGACTAGCTAGTGCTCACAATTTATCTGTTGCCGAGCCCTTCTATGTTAAGGAAAACCAGCTTTACTTCACCTCTCTTAATTAACTTGGAGGATCTCGGCAAAACTAATTAGTTAAAAGGTCTAATATCTTGGCCTTTGGATGAGAAAATGTAATTAACTAGTTAGAGGTTTAGTATTTAAAAAAAAAAAAAATTTCTTGACAAAAAAAATGCAATTCTTAAATTTTGATGAAAAGATGTAAAATGCGCATCAATGTTTAGAGTATATGTACAGATAGAATACTTATTTTCAAAAGAAAAGCCAGCTACACTTCTGCCTGCCCTCTCTTAGCTCGATCACTCGATCTTCTCTCTCTCTACATATATATAATATATCCAGATTTGAACATTTTAATCCTTGGATTCATAGTATTATCACTATTAAACCTGAGTGATCCAAGAGCCTAAACATTGAAAATAAATTTTCATTTTTAATGTTAGTGGAATAAATTAAAAATAATGATTTTGTAAAATTTTAAATTCTTTTTCCATTCTAATATATATCTACATATATAACATTTCAAATATTTTTTTCACTTTTCTTTTTTTTTTTTTTTGGAGTAAACTCTCATTTTCAATGTTAGTGGCCTGCTGTTTTAGATTGTTCTTTTTTTTTTTGCTGCTACTTTTATTTTTAATAATTATTTTGTTTGTTTAATTATATGTATTACTTTCTCTCTTTAGTTTATTATTGGGAACTCCAGATAACCTCTATTGATATCTTTCTTTTCAGTATATGTATGAAGTGATTAAAAAATTATTATCATTTTTTTCTGTAAAAAAAAACATCACCTATTTTGAATAATATTTTTAAAATTATAGAAACTAAGATAGAAAATTTTGACATAAATAGTGGCTATTGATCCAGATTCAAAATAGGTCTCTATTTCGTATTATGCATAACAATATTTTGATTTAAAATCTAAAAATGTTTAGATTGTAATCATGTTATTTTATTATTTTACTTAATGACAGTATGAGGTTGGCGTTTTTGAGCGATACCGGTTTGATGGCGCGCAAACAGCTGGCCGGTTTGCAAGGCCATCATGCCTACTCAAGTTTTTGCTATGCGGACGTCGTAAATGTACCCAGCAGAGTCGACTGGAGGGAGCGAGGTGCTGTAACTCCGGTGCGGGCACAAGGACATAGTAATACTTCCTCTGTTTACTTGTTATAGGCTTATAGCGCACATCATATCTAATCAATTTTAAAGTCTATATTCTTGAACTTAAGTAGTTATTAGTATTAGGAGTCCATTTGTTAGTCAATTTATTTCATGACTTCAATTTGGTTTCAGGTAAGTTTTTGTGTTTGATAATATTTAATCTTGTTTTTTTATGTGTACCTAAGGTTTAGAATCCTGAATCGATTTAAAATTTAAAATTAAAATTTGTATTCAGTTTTCAATCTATAATTCAAACTTAAAATTTAAATTTAATTTTGAATTCATAATTCGAATGCAAGTAATTATTGGAGACATGAGTCTATTTATTAACCAATCCATTTTTCAGACTTGATTTATTTTTTAATTTAGTAAATTATTTTCGAGTTGAAACAGTCTGTGGTAGACCACCTAAAATTTTAAATTTTGAATTAATTCTAAAATTTGAAGTTAGTTAATTGAGTGGATAAATCTATGTCTAAAATTTGAAGTTAGTTATACTTTAATTATCATGTTGTAATAACTCTATGTCTAAATAGTATATCAACTTATAAGGCAAATATTATCTAGTTATTTTATTAATATTTGTTCCATGCATGCAGATTTGTGTTGTTGGGCTTTTGCTGCTGTAGCTGCTGTGGAAAGCTTAATAAAACTACGAACATATAGTTTAATTGAGCTTTCCTCCCAACAACTAATCGACTGTAATATTCAGATTTATGGATCGGAGCTTGGATGGCCTCACAAAGCTTTTAAATACATCATGGAGAATGGTTTGACCACAGCATCTGAGTATCCATATAGAGGATCGAGAGGAAAATGTTATTATAGTGGATCCAACTACATTGTAGCTAAAATCAAAAATTTTGAGTTTGTTCCTCGAAACAACGAGTGGGCACTTCTAAAAGCTGTGGCACACCAACCGGTATGCGTAGCTATCGCAACTCCCCCGTCCTTCCATATTTACAGAGGTGGCATCTTATTAGGCCACAGAGTGCCTCAAATATATTCCATAACTGAATTAACCCATATTGTTACTGTAATTGGATATGGCACTGAGAATGGAAAGAAATATTGGATTTTAAAAAATTCATAGGGTAGGAACTGAGGAATTAATGGTTACGCGAAGGTGGAAAGAGACGTGGGAATTTTGGGGTTGGGCTTCTATTGTTGCTATTCTGTTTAGGTACATTGTAATTCTTATTTATTTTCTAATTTATTTTCTAAGTTAATTTTTAATATATATATATATATATATATATATATATATATTACTATGCTATTAATAGCACCAAATCATTGGTGCTATCAAGTTTTTGGCTATTGGATTAAGAGATGTACGGTTATGATGATGTGGGCCCTTTAGGGGTGAGTGGGTGGTTGGTTGAATAGTATGATCTAATGGGTAATAGCACCAAGTCATTGGTTATATATATATATATATATATA
>NW_017891778.1:0-3243 GCF_001540865.1 Ananas comosus | reverse complement strand
AAAAAAGAAAAAAATCCATGGCATTTGGATTATTTGGATGGCACTTGGATTAATTGAGGAAATTTAGATGGCATTTGGATTAATTGATTTGGATCCTCTCCCTCAATCAAAAAAAAAAAAAAAAAAAAAAAAAAAAAAACCTCAGAGCCGATTAGTTGTCAATAGATAAGTAGATAATTTATTCTGGCACTCAAAAAGGGCTGTACCACACAAGTAATTACGGAATAACTTGTTCAGATGATTTTTTTTGTTTTTCTTTTTTTAATGCTTTTGTAGACATCTAACCAAACTCCTCATCTACCAATTGTTGCAGAGTCGTTTAAAAAAAAAAAAGATCAAATATCGAAGCAGGCCAGTCAAGTAATCAAGAAAACCTTAAAATTTCTCAGAGGAGGGTGAATTTAGGAATGCGAGATCATATCAAAACAACCATCCAATCGTTTAAAAGAAAAGGAGCTAAAAAAAGCGAAATTTTATATCTGAAACTGAGAAAACCCTAGCTTTGGTAATGATAAAATATATCATATAAACAAAGAAGAAAAACTATATAAACATCCGAATACCGTGAGATTGGAAGGGACGCGAGCTCTGGTTTCAATCCGAATCAACCGATCGGAGACGGGAGAGAGAAAGGCGACTTTGAAACCCTAGATCAAATGGGGTTTCGCCTTTTTTGGTACCGGGAAAAGGCTAACCGAAAATGGAAATAAATTTTTTTTCATATTATTTATGAAAAACTTCAAAAAATTCGTGTTGTTTTGCATATTTTCACTTTAGTACCCTGTGATTCAAAGTTTATCAGTTTTGTGCCCTGTGGTTTTATTTTTCTCTTTTTATTATCAATTTTATTATTATTTTTTTAAAATCAGTGACAAAGTTAAAATTAAAGAATACTAAAGTGAATATTCGATAAACTTAGATGGATATCTGAAATTTTTTTTTATATAATTTAACAAAATATTAACGAAAAAACTGCCGAAAAGATAAAAATAAAACCACAAGGCACCAAATTGATACACTTTAAATCACATGATACTAAAGTGAGAACGTGCGAAACCATAAGGAAGGTTTTTGAAGTTTTTTCTATTATTTATGAACCAAAAAATTGACTCGGTTTGAATTTTTCGGTTCGGGTATGAACTCGGTTCATACAAATGCTTTTAGTTTGAATTTTTTTAGTTTAATTGCCATTTATTTAATTTTTAACTATTCATTTGAGTTTTTATAACGAATTAAGTTAAATGTAAGTTTTTTTTTTGACTCAACTAACTTTAGCAGGTAATTATTTTAGTTTTTATTACCAACAAAAAACTCTAAAATATTAAATTTGGTGTAATTATTAATTTATTTAGAAGATTAATTTATGCATTTATGAGTATATAATTTTAAAAATTAAATTTATATTCCATAACACCTGCCCCTATAAAAAGTTGTTCAATTTATAGGATTATGTAAGGAAGGATTTTCCTTTTTAATGGCGGTAAGAGAAGCACTTGTAGATGGCATGTTTTACACTTGTTTATTTTCTTTTAGAAATAAATTTAATTGTAAATATAAATCAATTAGAATTCAAACTTGAAATTTCGGATATCAGCCATCACGCTTTTTGCCACTTACACTAGAAATAATCAATAAAGTGTGTAAAATTGTGAAATATATATGTGTATTTTCCTTAAGGCCACTACAACAAATAAATAATACAATACTTACAAGTAAAAATAATAATATAATATGTGTTAGAACTGAGAGCTATTTTATAGAAAAAGACGTATTATGAACCTGTCGTATTTTAGGTGGGGTTTGAGGCTTGTTACTAACAAATATTTTTCAAATATTTACCACAAAGTTGAGAGAAAATGAATCACAATTATTGAGTTCTTTGAACGTGACGTGTCCAACCAATAAAATTGTCCTTTTTAAATTGATACATTTCATTATAATTAATAAAAAACTATTTTATAATACTTTTTTTAAAAAAATATAATTAATTTGTTACTAGCGATGTGGTACAAGTACGACATAAGTCGCATAATAGACTTCTTCCTAAATGTGATGAAAAATATTAAGGTGGTCTCAAAGCATCAATACTAATATTCAAGAATTCAGGGATTTGCTCTCCAACTTCTGTATACAAACTAGGTTCAACGAACAATGTTGGCTTTGAGATGTTAGTTTCTAGTTCTCCGTTAAAAGAGTCTATTTGTTTCACCATGAATAAGGAGGAAAAAAGTGATTTTCGACGAACACTAATCACTTTTACTGTTTAATTTACCGTAATTTTAATACAATCGAAATGCCGGTTCACCTAAGATGCCAAAATTGACTTCACCCTATCAATATAAAATTTAAATTTCAAGTTTTAATTTATAAATTTAAATTTTATATTTTATATTTTATATTTCATATATCAAAATTTAAATTTAGATTTTAAATTTCAAATTTAAAAATCTTAATTTAATTTTAATTTTTAATTTTTAAATTTTGGATATCAAAATTTTAAATTTTAATAATTTCAACTTTCAGGTTTCAACATTTCAATTTTCAAATTTCAAAAGTTAAATTTTTAAAATTTCAAATTTTAGATTTTAAATTTTAAATTTTAAATTTCAAATTTCAAATTTCAAATTTCAAATTTCAAATTTCAAATTTCAAATTTCAAATTTCAAATTTCAAATTTCAAATTTCAAATTTCAAATTTCAAATTTCAAATTTCAAATTTCAAATTTCAAATTTCAAATTTCAAATTTCAAATTTCAAATTTCAAATTTCAAATTTCAAATTTCAAATTTCAAATTTCAAATTTCAAATTTCAAATTTCAAATTTCAAATTTCAAATTTCAAATTTCAAATTTCAAATTTCAAATTTCAAATTTCAAATTTCAAATTTCAAATTTCAAATTTCAAATTTCAAATTTCAAATTTCAAATTTCAAATTTCAAATTTCAAATTTCAAATTTCAAATTTCAAATTTCAAATTTCAAATTTCAAATTTCAAATTTCAAATTTCAAATTTCAAATTTCAAATTTCAAATTTCAAATTTCAAATTTCAAATTTCAAATTTCAAATTTCAAATTTCAAATTTCAAATTTCAAATTTCAAATTTCAAATTTCAAATTTCAAATTTCAAATTTCAAATTTCAAATTTCAAATTTCAAATTTCAAATTTCAAATTTCAAATTTCAAATTTCAAATTTCAAATTTCAAATTTCAAATTTCAAATTTCAAATTTCAAATTTCAAATT
>NW_017891777.1:0-12963 GCF_001540865.1 Ananas comosus | reverse complement strand
AGTGTTGTCACACAGCTGCCCGACTAGAAGAGCTACTCGCTCTGTAGTGTTGTCACACAAGATAAGCACGCCGCCCGCCTGCTGGCCGGGCGAATCGAAGTTATCTTCCGGTCAACTGTCCACCCAGTCAAGTGCAAAAAACACAGTGGAATCACGCAACGCACGCTGCTGGTGTGCTTCCTGCCCACGAGGAAAGAAGAGCGAGAACGGTTCAGATTTGACTGTTTGCAGCATGGGAGCTGATTACCCAAAAAATCCCTGGGAAAAAAAAAGAAAAGATATCTCGGTAACGAAAACCATAGGAGGCTGTATTGGCGAGATCCAAGGGTTCACAGCTGCCCAAAAGAAAAACCGCCTGGAAGTCCGAGGACCTTTAGTACCGTACCGAACCAGCAGCCTTCGCGCCAAGCGACGACCGCCCTTGTCCCTTTCCTTTTTCCATTCAGCCTACTTCTTAGCTTTGTTCCGTCAGTCTAAGGCAAAGCTTAAGTGGTTCGCCTACCTTACCCACTTGACGAAAGGGAACGAACTTCGTTTCCTTTCCGGGTTTATGGATGGATTCAGTCAGGCTCACTCCTTCCTTTTTAAAAGTGAGGCTTTGCGTCTTCGCTTCCGAGGGTTAGGGGGCCGTTTCGAGCAAGCTTTCGCTTTTTCTCCCGGCTTTCAACAACTTTCGCTGGCGCTTCCAAAGGCGACCCTCTTACCTTTCCGTCATTGAAGTCTTCGTCGCCCTACCCTAAGAAAGAAGTCACTATCAAACTGCTTGCCCTACTGAAGTACCAAAGGTGCGCTACGCCCGGTAAAAATGAAGATGTTTGCTACTGAAAGAAGCCTATTGACTAATATTCTATTCGGTTTACTTTTGAATGAAAGTAGCTATGAAGCCCAATCAACTGTCGATTCAAAAGGCGACATAGTCGTATGGGTGGGGTGTTTGTGGGAAGCTGCCTTGGATATGAGGAATTCCTATAATAGAAAAATGGAACAAAGGCAAAGTCCGTGACGAAGATCTTTCTATCAATATATAGGAATGAGTGTTCGATATAGGGGATAGGATCCATCTGCTCTCTCTCTCTCTATTTTCTTTGATGCAATTGTGAGAGAAAGAGCAGTGCGAACTAGATAAAGAAAATAAAAGATAATCGATCGGGAGATGATTAAATAATAGATACATAGACATCTTTAGTCAAGGGATGTATATATTCTTCCTAAAAATATATATCATCTATCTCTTGTCTTTCTATCTAATATAAAAGTAAACAGACTTCGTTTTTGGGTTCCCCGAAGCCCCTGGATCCTTTCTGCTTCTGCCAACGAAATGAAGGCCTCGCCCCTTCCGAATGCTTCTCCGATCCTTAAGTTTAAGTTAAGTTCTCGCGAAGAGAATAAGATGCTGCTCCCCCTCCCTCTGTCTTTTTCCGCTTTGCTAATCTTCCCCTCTAACGCGGGCCGGGCTTAGGCGGGCGCGGGAGGAAGAAAGAAAGTCGAAGAGCGTCTTCTCCTTTGTCCTTTTTTCAGTGCAACACAGGAAAGCGCCCTCTTTTTGTCATCCCTGCTGCTTCCAAGAGGCCTTTTTTTTGTATTGAACGCATGGCGTAGCTAGGACCCCTCCAATCATGTTTGAGCCTATGTTCAAACCAAAACAACCCCGGGGCAAAAAAAGGGGAATTCCTGAATGCCTGCCGACGTTCAGATAAGGGAATGCTTCCCAAACCACTAAAGGAAAGGCTCGACGAAGGGAGGGAGATGCGGCGGGGTAAGGAAAAGGCTTTCGGAGATTGAGATGTCGATTTGTTTTTCATCGAAAACGAAGAAGGCCGAGGGGATAGCAGCCTTCCTTCGGGCTTTGCCTGCCAAGTTAGAATAAAGAATTCCGGCTCGGCCCGGGAAAGCGCTGGCAACAAGATAAAGGAAGGGGTCCATGTAGCTGCTGCGCCCGCCCACTGAGCAGCAGGTTCGGCATCTACTACAAGAGAATCCTCTTCAGATAACCACGTCTCTGCTAGGCAGCGTGTGGAATGGCCGAGAGCGGACCAAATGGATATATAATCCAAGCCGAGAGTGGAGTTACGTGAACAGCCGTCTGATAGAAAACAACTTTCACGTTCGGTTCAGAGAGCACTTTTTTCGTTGAGAATTCCTCGTTCCCTTTTGTGTGAATTCCCCAGCGGCGAATTAACAACTTGTGGGGCCCTATCTATTCAATCTCTCGAGCCCCGAAGAAAACCCCCCTCTCCCTCGGACTCAATCTATCTTTTGACTCTATATATGTGGGCACCTGATATCTATGAGGGTTCACCCACCCCGGTGACAGCATTCCTTTCTATTGCGCCTAAAATCTCTATTTCTGCAAATATGTCACGTGTTTCTATTGTTGCTTCCTATGGAGGTACATTGCAACAAATCTTCTTTTTCTGCAGCATTGCTTCTATGATCTTAGGAGCACTGGCCGCCATGGCCCAAACGAAAGTCAAAAGACCTCTAGCTCATAGTTCGATTGGACATGTAGGTTATATTCGTACTGGTTTCTCATGTGGAACCATAGAAGGAATTCAATCACTACTAATTGGTATATTTATTTATGCATCAATGACGATAGATGCATTCGCCATAGTTCCAGCATTACGGCAAACCCGTGTCAAATATATAGCGGATTTGGGCGCTCTAGCCAAAACGAATCCTATTTCGGCTATGACCTTCTCCATTACGATGTTCTCATACGCAAGAATACCCCCGTTAGCCGGCTTTTGTAGCAAATTCTATTTGTTCTTCGCCGCTTTGGGTTGTGGGGCTTACTTCCTAGCCCCAGTGGGAGTAGTGACTAGCGTTATAGGTCGTTGGGCGGCCGGAAGGTTGCCATGAGTAAGGTTGGGGGACCGAAGGAAGTTTTCCGTGCACCGGACACGTAGCTTACCGAATCAGTTGCGACACAGATGGGAATGCATGCTACGAAAGACAGGGTCGAGTCTGATACATCAACCGTCGACTCCATATCCTTGTACGAGTCCACAATCACTACACGAGATGAACCTGGATTTGGTGAATGGAAGTTGGCCTTAGGTCTAATAGGACTCCCAGTTACTGCGCGCGATCGTATACTGAGGTGCTCCCCGTCGGTTGTTGGAACGACGCGAGCCGTGCCGGGCCTCGATTCAATTCAGAAAGATGAAGGGACAGAGGTGACTAATTCCCCATCTCATTTGGGGCGGAAAACGAATCGACATCTCGATGTGATACAGCCCTTTCCATTTTCGTTGGGAAAGAACGGCGAAGTCCATCCGAACCGTCCAATGAAGAAATAAGAGGAGAGCAAAGCGCCAATGGCGCGCGAAGCGCATGCGGAAGGGGCACGGAGAAATAAAGAAGTGTGGAGGAGAAGCTTAGAGCTCATTCCCTTCGCTTCCTGGGCCCAAAGCAGTGCTTTGTTTCCTGGCCAAATCAAGGATTTGGGGCTGATTGCAAAATCTATATGAATAGAAAGATAGATCCATCTATCCAGATATCTATAAAAGAATCGATTTCGATTTCATTCAACCTTTGATTCAAAGAACTGCGCTTAGCCCCCCCCCGCTCATGAAACGGCTCTGCTGCAATGGATGGCAGAGGGTCCGTAGTACCCGAAGCACTGGAGTGATCCAGTAGCCGGGAAGGGGCCTAGAAGTGCCTACTACTACACCACACTACACTTGGTTCTACACATTTACAGAGCTTACCCCTGTCCAGTGTCTGGCAGAACGTTGGGGGCTTCAATCCTGACTCCTTATCCCCATCTCAGCCCAGGCTAACGGAGCCTTACTTATTCAGGGGGGAGAGTGGAGCCTCGAGAAGCACTCTTGAGAGGAAGATCCTTGGCCCCTCTTCATTCTCTACAGGGGTCTCTGCCCACATGGAAGCGGGGCAGAGATGGAAAAGATCAAACACGGGAATAAGAAGTACCTTCCTTTTTGATCATTTTGATAGAGGGGGATGAATAAAGTGGACAAAACAGACTCACATTTTCCAGTCGAAAAGATGGGTTCCTTTTTCGTCTCGACAAAGAAAGAATCATCTTGAGCTCCTAACCCCTTCGTAGGGCCGTGTATTGTAAGTGATCCGAACCTGCCCGGAGCGAGCCCTCCTTAGAGGCAAGTGAAGTTGGTGAGCCGTATGATGGGCAACTATCTCCTGCGGTTCGGAGAGGACTCAGCTGTTAGTTAGTACCCCCTTGGTTTCGGGGTGGACCCTTTCACTCTATTTTATTATATACGCTTAGCGAAAAGAATGTTTTTTGATAGACCTAGGACATGGATTCTATATGAACCAATGGATCGTGACAAGTCGTTACTACTAGCAATGACTTCCTCTTTCATTACTTCATCCTTTCCATATCCCTCTCCCTTGTTCGATCTTACTCATCAAATGGCACTCAGTTCATATCTGTAAGTTCGATCATTGACAAGGTTCAAAGAAAGGGTGGGCCATTCACCATTCAGGCTAAAAACAAGCGAGATAGACTAGAATGGACCAGGCCCAACAAAGGCTGAAAAGCTGGAGTGCTAACGCACGCCCTCTAGTTTTGAAGCTCGTCTTGACCGCGGCATCTTTTTTTGTTAGCAAGCTTCTCGCTCTTCATAAGATCATACAGATTGATCATTCAGGTTTAGAATTAGTCATACGTAATAGAAAAAACTAAAGCTTCGATAGATCTTCACAAGGCGGCGATTGATCGAGAGTTTCTCCTACTTGCCCTCGATGACCTCGGCTTCAATAGGAAGTGGATAATGTGGATCAAGGAGTTTCTTACTAACCCAAGTTTCTCGGTTTTGTGCAATGGATCACTTTTCGGCTTTTTCACTAGCAGTCATTGAATTCGGCAAGGAGATCCACTATCTCTTTACTTGTAGTTTTGCATCGCTATGGAAGGCCTCTCTATTCTCATTAATGAGAAAGTCGTCCCATATGGTCAGATTCGCCTGATGTTCCAAAGAGAGAAAAATCCAGTTACCCAACAATTATTTGCCGATGATCTGATCTACTGCTCTTTACCTAGCCCCCATTCCGCCTTGGAACTTGATGAGGATTTAGCTTCAGCCTCCGGTCTCTCTCTTAGTTGGCACAAAAGCAGGGTCTTTCTTTCAGGAAAGGCCTGGACCCTTGACTTATCTCGGGTATCTTGGGGTTAGGAGTTGCTTACCTAAAAATAAAAAACCTTTTTTCTCTTCCGCTTTGCCCCCTCATCATCCCCTCTGCACACTGCCAGCCCCTATGGGACAAAATCCAAGCCAAGCTTGTTGGGTGGAAGGCAAAGACCCTTTCGTACAGTGAGAGATTGGAACTGATCAAGTCGGTTCTAACCGGTTTCCGTTTTGGACGTCGGCCTTTGAATTGTCTAAGCGCACTATGAAATGCATTGATAGAATCTTCAAACGCTTTTCTCTGGGCAGGACAAGAACTGAAAAGAAGATTTTCGGTCTCTTCGTCTCGTCCTAAATCGGAGGGTGGTCTTGGCCTTCGATTGGATTTGAGACTGCAATATGTATGGCAGCCATGATGAAAGAGGGGTGGAAAGTCGTCACCAACCAACCTTCTCTTTGGGTAGACTGTAGTATTAAGTAGCACTATATTAGAAAGAACTCCTTTTTGGATGTTCATCTTTCTTGGAATACATTTTTTATTTTGAGGTCTATATTATCTTGCAGGGATCGGTTGAAGGAATCCATAAAGACCTTTATTGGAGATGGTTCGGATACCAATGTTTGGAGTGATATCTGGCTGGACCAAGGCAGGCTACTCGACCTTTTTGGTGAGCGGGTTATCTATGACTCGGGACTTGGCAGAAAGATGAAGGTCTGTTCACTCAACCAAGATGGCGCTTGGAACCTCCCTATTCCTACATCGGCAGATCTTATGGACGTCTGGACATGGATAAGAGATATTTCACTTCCCCCCCTAGGGTTATTTAGTTTTTACCAGGTGTTCACATGGACTGTTCTCAAACGCCTCCGCTTGGTCGAGTTCTACACCCCAAAATTCCGTGTAATAGTAGTATATGGCACCCATGAATGTACCGAAATACTCCTATTGCGGATGGCAGTCATAGGCAAGCTTCTCACCCAAGACCTGCTAAGACGGAAAGGTCTGAAAAGATCACTTCGCGATGTGTTCTTTGCTGGTCGGGAGCTGAAGACATCGAACACTTGTTCTTTACCCTACACAAGATACGTTTGGAAGTGCAATAAAGTTAGCTTTCGTCGAAGATTGAAGGCCAACTTATTATCTTACGTTAAACCCTGTTACCTGCTACTAAAGGTAACAATTTCTCTGCCGTTCTCATCTGCAATGCAGTCACTTGCGCTATTAGGCAGATATAGACATAACGTCACAAGAACATATTTTTTTGTGGTTGTACCAAAAAAAAAAGTAGACCTGATTAAGTGAAGCGATTTGTTAATCTCGCTTAGTTTAGACTGTAACGATTTTTATTAAAGGACAAGGATGGCAGCAAACAAAGGTCTATGGCTGGTAATTGGGGCTGTAGCTTCACGCCTGAATCCCCAACTAATGGCTCGTGTTCTTGGGCGGAATAAGGCTGGGACAAAATGAATACAGATGGCTCCCTCCCCAATAATGGAGCAGGTATTGGTGTGGTTCTGAGAAAGTCCTACAGCTTATGGTTGACACCTTTCAGTAGAGCTAGACCACGAGCGGACATACTTGTCATTGAGCTACTTGCTGTTCGTAGAGGCCTAGAACTTGGTCATCTGACGGAATGGTAGAAGGGCCGCTGATTCGCAGGTAGCAGTAAAGTGCATTCGTCTGACTCCTGTCCTTGGAAGGCCAAAGATCATGTACTCTATCTCCTCGGGCAGCTTGAAGCTTTGAAAGTCTCTAATATATGGAGAGAGGCTAATCGCTGTGCGGATTACCTAGCTAAGCTGGGATCATAGGGTCGGGAATCATCCTTTTATCTAAACAATTTCTATCCCACACTTCGGGGATACATGGAAGAAAGCAGGTATATGAAAATGAAAATCAGAAAGGTGACAATGGATCACTATTCTCTGAACAGGCTATGTTCATGCTGGTCTGAGGCTACTGCAACATTCATTTTGGATGAGATAGAAGTAGGGTTCTCTCTTCCGATTGAAGGGGAGACGACCCGCCGAATTCACATCATAAATCGCCAACATGAACACAAACGAAATCGTCGAATTTCGTATAGAAAGAATAATCTCTTTTCTTTTTTATATGAAGAATTGCTTTTTGGTCCCTTTCGTCCAGTGGTTAGGACATCGTCTTTTCATGTCGAAGACACGGGTTCGATTCCCGTAAGGGATAGGTACTTATTCCCGGCCGGCGGTATCATTGCTGAGTGATCGCTCGCTATCAGGCTTGAAAAGGTGGTCCGGAAGCTTCCTCTCTCCCAGCAAGCAAGACGAGATGAGATCACCACTTCTCAGTAATGGACTTCCTTTCATTCTTCCTTAGCCTTATCTGTCCTTCCTATCATAGATTCTCGAACAGGAGACAGAAAGAAAATTTCAATGCATGCCTTCTTTCTCTCCTCCCCTCAGCCACACATCTCTTTCGTTCGCAGCCTTCATTCCTGCCTGCTCGCTTCCACACACGCCTTGCATTCTGCACGGTTGCCCTTCCATCTCCCCTTCTTTAATGGCGGAGGGCGAACCCAGCTCCCGCTTAGATAGAACAGGAGCCCTGCCAGAACTAGAACAGGCCCTTAAGATATAGGGGGCGCCTATTTGCTCGCTTATACAAGACAGACCTTGACTGCCGCAAATCAAGTCTGATACGCCCTGCCCTAATGAATATAATTGTAATTGGGAGCACCCTGCTTTTTGTCGTCCATAGGAAGGAAGAGAGGGGTCAGCGAGCAGGTGTTCCCCATTTATTTTGACCAAAGGCAAACAGCCCCCATGTTATTCAGCGTGGGGAGCCTGCATGACAAGAGCAGGCTGCAGGCATGGTGCATGGGACCTTCACTGATTTTTCTCGCCACGCCAGCCACTTCATTCAATCAATCATATGTTCTATGGAGGGACACAGGCATGAATGACTTTGATCTTTCGTTTTCAATTGCTTATTCGGCCGGCTTATTACGCTGCTTACTTATCTAACGTATACGCTTACTCACTTTCTTTCAAGACAAAGAGGATAGCGCGCTTCTTATCTTACACCACCAATGAAAAAGAGACCACTCTTCTACTTTGAAAGCGCTACAGCTAACCGCTTGCTTGGTACCTTTTGGTTGGTTGGCAAAGAATAAGAAGCTAAAAGCAAAAATGCTTTAGCTGCCGCTTTTTTTCAACACAGAGCCGAGAATAACGGCCGGCATATCTTTCTCTTGCACGCAAGGAGATGCTGCTGCTGCTGGATGTCATGGTTCCGGGGCGCCATGATCCTTCTATCTGGAACAATCGAGGGCACTGACTGACTGCATCAATCATCGCTCAGTGAGCTATTAATTGCCGCCAATTGCGCTTCGCTTGCATGCAAGGCGGCAACGCCAGGTAGACGCGCGCGGGCAAAGGAGATGCATTTTGAGTACTGGTGGTACTGGACAAGCTAACGGGGAATAATCTCTTTCTTATTTCTTTCTGCCTTTCTTTCCCATGACGACTAGGAACGGGCAAATCAAGAATTTCACTTCGAATTCCGGACCTCAACATCCTGCTGCTCATGGTGTTTCACGATCAGTATTGGAAATGAACGGAGAAGTGGTGGAACGTGCGGAACCACATATTGGATCACTCCAGTGCGGCACGAAGCCGCTGACGCTGAGTAGGCTCAATTGCCGCTAGCTATGCCCTGCTCGGTCCCCCGGCAGGGTGGAGGTTCCGTAGCGCGTCATGAGCACCGGGCAAAGGGGCGGTTTAGCAACTCAAGCTTTCCGCCCTACCTGACTTTGGATAGGGATAGAAGGGAGAAGGTTGTGAAGGTGGCCTCGTTATCCACACAGAAGGTCGGATGAATGGAGGACCGACCGACCTGGGTTTGAACGAGCGTTGGCGGGTCCTGGAGTGCCCGTCAAGGGCGCTAGCGCATACCCCGGGGTGATCATCACCACCTGCACCTCACATCTCGGCACAGTGGAACGTGTAACCCGCCTGCTGTCCAAGTCAACCACTTAATTTCCTGTAATTCATAGCGCCTAACAGAACGTAGCAGCAAGGGACAACCCACCCATACAGACAGCCTGCGGGGAGGATGGCACTACTGGCAAAGACCGTCTGGCGAAAACGCCGCAGGCGCGAAGCGTGGTAGGCCTGCGCCGGGGGAGCATAGGGAGGAAAGGGAGCCCGGACGGTGGAAGAGCCAGGGGAGGCCGGGTCATTTGACGGAAATAGAAGGTCCGAGCGGCTCATTCATTCTTGGAAAAAGAGGGAGCGAGCCAATGTATCAATGAATAGATACAGTCAACGGTAGACAGACAGCGCTGCCTACACGCGAATTAGCTTCAGAGGTCGAGCTGTCTCAATTTCACTACAGGATTTGCGAATGCTGGGCTGGGCCACCTCGAATGGCGTGAGCCGCATGCGGGGAGACCCGCACGTACGGTTTTCAGGGGGATCTGGCCGAAAGACCGGCCGGCGCCCACCCGACTAGAGGGACTGAGAAATTAATAGAGTACAAAACTTATCTTCAAGCTTTACCTTATTCTGATCGTTCAGAGGGCGATCGCGGAGTCACTGAATGAAGTCCTCCCTTTCTTTCGGAGGTGCTGACCCGCAGCGAGGCAGATATGACTAAGTGACATATTGAATATGGCGACGACTACAGCATGTCGTAGAAGGAGATAACAGGTGGAGCCAACGACCCACTAAGACTCACGTATCTACAACTACATCCCCGAGCGGCAGTCAAACAGAGGCGTGAATGCAAGATGCCAGCGGAATGATCGGCCGGACAGAGGTGCGGGCTGCTTCCTTCCCACCGCGTCCTTCCTTGTGTGTCGGAGATACAAAGCGAGTGCACCGGAAAAGAAGGGGAACTGAGTCGATCTATTCCATGGCGAAGCATCCGAAGCATAACTGCACACTCACACGATCTTTGCCGAGAGATAGGAGCATTCGGTGGAACCGGTGAACTACACTTGCTTCTTGATAGATGTGTGGGACAGAGGGCTCGTGGTACCTGCTGCCCACCCTTCCTCCGCTTTGATAACCGTGTGAACGGAGAGTGGGCAGAGCAAAAGGGAAGGAGGTCCTCATACGGAGTCGCACACTTGAGCAGTGCGGGAGACTGGAGAATGGGTCGAGTAAACTCCCTTAGGGCCGATCAAATCACAGACGAGGAACTTTTATTGATTTTTTCTTTTTGATTGGAAAGGTTGGTATGTTCTAAAAAAAGGAAGGCAGAGGTAAGTAGTTCTCAGAGGCGGCTCGGTAGGGAAGGAATGGTCAATCGTCAAGTCAAGGATGACTTCTTTGTTGGCGAAACGATGGGGGAGAGAAAGCACGCCAGTGATTCTCTGAGCCGGTCTTGATTTCCAAGGCCTCGGGAAACTGGTCGAGATAGATGACAGCACCTTTTTATCCTCTTCCTTACCGGGAAGGCGCACTTCTCTTCTTCTTCTGGCCTTCACCTCCCGCCCGGCCCGGAAATAGAAGCCAGCCCCCCTTCTGATCCATTCATTTCTGCAAGCAGGCGGGATCCAGAGCTAAGCCCCCCTCCTATTCGAGGCCGGGTGGCCTCGCCCAACCTTCCTTTTGCTCTTCCTTCGGTTTGGCTCCACGAAGGCGCCACCTAGGAGCCCCACTCAGATTATAAAGGCGCCCAGCTTTAAAGACGAAAGTAAAAAGTAGTTAACATTTTTCCAATATCATGGAATAGCATGGCCCGGGGCTAAGGTAACTCCAGTAGGAGAGCCGTGTTATGGGTGACCTTATTGCACGGTTCAGAGAGCACTTGTGTATGTGATGCAAGTGAACGTGTACGAAAAAGCTGTCGTAAAGTTTCGTTGTTCGTTCCGTCGTCGACCCTATCTATGTTTCTATGATGGCCCAAGAACACGCTCATTCTTCAGCCGTAGAGAGACTTTTGAATTGCGAGGTACCATTACGAGCTCAATATATACGAGTGTTATTCCGTGAAATAACTCGAATTTCAAATCATTCACTTGCTTCAACTACTCATGCTATGGATGTGGGAGCATCAACTCCGTTCCTTTGGGCTTTTGAGGAGCGGGAGAAATTGTTGGAATTCTATGAAAGAGTCCCGGGAGCCAGGATGCATGCCTGTTTCATACGACCTGGTGGAGTGGCACAAGATCTGCCTCTTGGCTTATGTCGAGATATTGATTCCTCCACACAACAATTTGCTTCTCGTATCGACGAATTAGAAGAGATGTCAACCGGCAACCGTATCTGGAAACAACGATTAGTGGATATTGGTACTGTCACTGCACAGCAAGCAAAGGATTGGGGATTTAGTGGTGTAATGTTAAGAGGTCGTGCGACATGAAGACATTGATAGCAATATGGGGGAAGTTCCCATCAGGCAACAACGGTTCTGCCTGACCCTACAAAAGCATGCATATGTTGTCAGTGAAGATTTTGTGTGAAGCCTTGGAGACGACGTACCCGGGGCTAGGGTGAGCTGAGGGGGGACAGCGTAAGTGAGCGAATGTGTGTAAGCCCAGTCAAAGATTCCTATTCTAGGCGGGGCGGGCCATCCACCTTCGAATGGTGTTGGTCCGTAGGACCGTGAACGGATTCGCCTCTGGCCTCTGGGCACGTCGGAACCGCATGAGTTCACCGGGGTGGAGCACGGTCCGCCAAAATCGGCATAGGTTAGGTGCTATTGATGGAACATGGTAAGCCCATCTTTCTCCATATGGAAGTGCTGCGGGCACATAGAGATGTGGGTAGAGGAAGTCTCAAAAAGCGAAGGCCGAGCTGTAGGTCACGTGACCTGCACCGAAAAGGTGGCTGACTGGGCTTTCTCCTGGATCAAAGCAGATCAGCTCGCCAAATTCGTCGATCGAATCGGGCGTCCCTCCACGTCGAATGAAAATAGGGGGCCGGGTTCTCTTTCTACAACCCTCTTTATATGATAGGCCCGGCCCCCTTCCCCCTATCCCTCCCTGATGTTTAGGAGCGGGATCTGCCCAAGAACGACCTGTGGTGGTACGGAAGGCACGGACGTAGCGAGCGTCCCGCACCCTCAGAGAAAGAAACTCCTAAACCATCACAAGAAAAAGAAGTATGACGCTCTGTGTCTGACTCTATTGGTCAATTTTCCTTGCTGTTGCGGCCGGTGCTCGTTTGCGCGCGCGTGAACCACCCCCAAAGGGAAATTTAGGAAAGATGCCTCTCGGGGCATCTGAGAATGATTCGAGCCGTATGAAGGGAAACTACCACGTACAGTTTGTTTTGGGGGGGAAGGAGCCCGACAGGGTCCCCCCACTGACTTGGCCCGGGCCTAAGTGAAAGTGAAAAAGTGAAGTGGTGGGCCTACCCATCCCAACCTGGGGTATGCTGGGATTCGCGAAGAGCAGCACCTTACGATGTTCATGACCAATCGGATCCTGACGTACCAGTAGGTACCAGAGGAGATCGCTATGATCGTTACTGTATCCGTATCGAAGAGATGCGACAAAGTGTTCGGATCATTGTGCAATGTCCTAATCAAATGCCTAGTGGCATGATCAAAGCCGATGATCGTAAGCTATGTCCTCCATCACGATCTCGAATGAAACTATCCATGGAATCGTGCGCCGTGTGAAACGTAGATCATCGCCGTTCTTAACCGAGACTCAGGTTAAGCTCCGTCTCGGAACCGTCGTGGGGTTAGGAGTAAAGCATCCCGAGGTTGGCGCATCTCGTTGGGCGTGGAGAAGCATTGGGAACCCCAATATCTTTCTTCGGAGCAGTTTCTTTTCCCGTCCCCTCGCCCCGGCATAGCGCTTCGCTTCCGGTTCTTCGGAAGAATCAACTGACTTCTCCCTTCTTCATTGATCTGGGG
>NW_017891776.1:0-12970 GCF_001540865.1 Ananas comosus | reverse complement strand
CATGTCTCAAATTCTCAACACTTGAGAATATATGCCATCATCTTATTAATTCCTTGGACGATTCATGGACACATATACAACATGAATGGAAATAAAAATCCAAAGTTATTCATAATATTTAAAAGTCAAATACAAATTTATGTCCTAAAAAGAATATATGTGTCAGCCTGGTTGGCTTCTAGGGCATACATCTAACAGAATGACCTCCGGCACCCACCCGCAGCCAGCTCGGGTCGAGCCTGAGTCAGCTCGCGGCCGTGAGCTGTTGTCGCTTCAGGGCAGGCCTCCCTCGCGTCGCCCCCGTCATCCCCGTGGGCCACCGGCCGCCGCCCAGCTCCCTGCGGAGCTGGCCGAGCCGGGGCTATCTTGACCTCCGCGCACCGCCGCCGCCTATCGTCGGGCGCGCCACCCTCCCTCAGCATCCGGCGACTAGTCGTCGTCGCCCCGACGCTCCTCCGGCCGCTGCCTGGCATCCGTTGCACCGTGAACCTGAGCCGAGGCCGCACGGGCTCGTGCCGCTCCATCGCGCCACCGGCCGCTTCCCGCCCCCGATCAGCACGTGCCCGGCCCTCCTCCGACCGGCCGCAGCCTCCCCCGGCTGGCGCGCCCACCGTCCGGCCACCGCCGGCTTGCCGTGCTCCCACTGGTTCCAGTAAGCTTTAATTGTGTTTTATGCCCACTGTTTCGGGTTCCAGACTCTTTTCCAGCGATCTGAGGGCACCCCGGCACTCCAGGAAGTGAGCATGATGATCCCTGATCTATGCCGAACATCGTGCTCACCTCTTTTAGGGTCAGCGAAGCCCCGGTTTGCGTACTAAACGCTGTTTAGGTGCTGTGCGCGCTATTTCGCTGAACTTCACGTCGCTTCTGCGCTCGCCACAGTAGCCAGCCGTGCTCCCAAGTGTGAGAACGGCCTCCGATACATGGAGACCTATCAGCGGGTGTCTCGGCCAGGCTCGAATGTTTTCGGTTTGCATTATCGGGCTGTAAGACCCTGAAAATCACATAAAATAATGTGATTTTTGGGAGTCGCAGGGGCTTTTATGCAATTTTATGTTTTGTGGTTGCTGTTGGAAGCGTGTGCGGGCAACGGGTGATCTCTGGACTGGTTGTCCAAGGCCTCAGGCCTTTTCGAAAATCGGATGTTGATTTTCGGTGCGTTTTTCGGCGAAATTTGCCGACGGAACGCAATTTCGGTTCGAAATTCTTCCGACGGTGCCTCACGGTAGATCATGCTATCGCTGAGCCTTGTTAGCTGGTCACCCGCATTGTTTCGAGGGTTCGAAAACGACGGGTGAGCGACGGTGGTTCCGGTGTCAAAGTTGATACTTTCAGGAACCCGGATCGGAATGATTATCCGACGATAATCGTTTCTATGTGAGGATGTGTGTTTGCTACCTGGTCACACAAATAATTGTGTTTAGTGGCAGCTGGTGACTCGTGGCACGAGTCAGTGAGTTCCGGGACGGGTCGTGGGTCCCAGCGGAGTCCTGGTGCGAGTTTCGGGACTTCCGGTGAGTTATGGCAATCGATTTTGCGAAACCGATTCCCGTGGGTTTATTAGTAGGGATTGTGATTTAGTGATTCGTATTTGTGGGTTGGATTCTAACCTGGTGGACCCTTCGTAGGTCCGGTTGATATTCTTCCGCAGTTGGGAGACCAATGCTATATACATACAGGTGGGTACTTTGACCCGAAGTCGGTACAATAGTGCACGCTCGGTGACATCTTCTTATACTTTTTTCTGTTATTATCCTACATATACGTTTTGTTGAGTCTAGCATCTTTGTTATTCCTCTGCTTGGTTGTTTTCATATCTAGCATCATGAGTAGAAGTAGAGCAGGTTTATGATTACATGTGAGATCCGTGACCTAGTCGGTCGGTTCTTATATCTCGTACTGTGACCTATTCGGTCAATTCATTGCATCTGTTGTTGTGATCTACTTGGTCGGTTGGACTACTTGGTGACCTACGCGGTCAGTATACCCTGAGGGGTTGGATTGTCGGCTAGTTGCAGATGTTTGGCTATTGAGCATATCAGCATCGATCGCCACTGCTCGTACGCATTTCATGAACACCAGCGGTCTGGTCCACCGCAAAAGGGTGTTCTTTTCCGAAAAAGTGGTTAGGAATGCCAGCCCGTGAGCCCAAGAGTTTATGCTGGGGTTATATGCTTTCAAACCCAAGAGTTTATGCTGGGGTCATTTACAGATTAGAGCAAGTGTGGCACAGTCCTGAGGTGTACGGACCAATATGGCTTATTTTTTATTGGGTACTTTTGGACTAGTTGTCTAGTTGATGCATGCATACAGTAGCAGTAGTGATTTATATATATGTCCCGTTCCTTTGTTTATTATTGCTGCTGTATTACCGTTAGCTATACCTTTGTTTATCCTCCTTGACTAGTGAGTACCCCTCGCCCTCGTCGGCTTGCGGTACCCACTGGGAAGGGAGACATGTGTACATATTCTCACCCCCACCCCCTTTCAGGTGACGTCGCGGGTCCTAGTGAGACGGTTCGTGAGGAGCGCACTCAGCGATCGTAGAGCTACCGACCCGCCGATTCGGTTTAATTCTCAAACTTGCTTCCTTAAATAAATGACATAGACGTTATGATTCAGTGGTTTACTTTAATTGGATTCATATGCTTTTATGAATGTAATAAAGTTTACGGAGTTTTATGAGTTAAAAATGGCTTTCTACCCTCGTGGTAGCATGTTTTAAAAAGAAAAAGGTTTCCGTGTAGAAAACGGTTTTAAAAAGGTTTTCTTGGTTTTCATGACTTAGCATTTCAAAATGATTTCCGGGTAGAAAATATTTTAAACTAATAGATGTAGATATGTGAATATCCGTGAATTAATGTATGTGAATGTGATGTGGTATATGTATGTGGATATTCATATGTATGTGGTTGTATCTTGTACTTGTACGACGCCGTGAAAATACAGGGGAGACTTTGTCCGTGCGAACAGTGGATTCTCTGTATTTGTGGCGGATCTGACAAACTCTGGAGTCAAGGTTTTCAAAAAAAAAAAAAAAATTTTGGGCACTTCCGTATTGGTTTTAAATCCAAAAGAGACCTCGGGGCGTGACACTTGGATCTACTCTTTGATTTCTAATAACCTTTGGCTCAAACACTATTCCACCTGCCACCACCTACCACTATCATCTCTGTAACGACCCAGCCTACTAGCAACAATAACTTGTTGGGCCCAACCACCAGCCCAAAATGCTTAAGCCTAGTTATTATTACTAGTGTCTAAGTCTTTTATATACCCAATCACATTCCTATTCCTATCCGATGTGGGATTATTGGGGTGTGACAAACTCACCCCGTTAAGGCCCTGATGTCCTCTTCAGTCCAATCACACACACAGCCCAGTCTTTTATATACCCAATCACATTCCTATTCCTATCCGATGTGGGATTATTGGGGTGTGACAGACTCCCCCCGTTAAGGCCTTGATGTCCTCTTAAGTCCAATCACACACACAGCCCAAGATCACCAGGCGATGTGAGACTCGTCTCGTTAGCCTTGTCATCCAGTCCCTGGCATAGCCGGTCACCTTGTCATTCAGACTCCGGCATAACCTATCACCTTGTCTTTCAGACCCTGGCTCAGCTGAGACTCGCTACACATTTTCGGCTGGCGAACTGGCTCTGATACCAAATGTAACGACCCAGCCCACTAGCAATAATAACTCGTTGGGCCTAACCACCGGCCCAAAATGCTTAAGCATAGTTATTATTACTAGTGTGTAAGTCTCTTATATACCCAATCACATCTCCATTTCTATCCGATGTGGGATTATTGGGGTGTGACAATCTCAACCCTACATCTCTACATCCAATGGCTAAAAACTCAAAAGCACCGACCCCTTGGTGCTTTTGAGAGTATTCTAGCTCAACTCTCTCTCTCTCTCTCTCTCTCTCTCTCGCTCTCTCGCTCTCTCTCTACAGCTTCGCGGACGCAGACTCGGAATTAAATTCCACTTTTGATCCAATCATCCAACCCAATTAAATTAATAAAAACTAATAAATATATGTTTTTGGTACAACGTAAAGTCAGTCCCTGCATCGACATCCGCGAAATCATAGTACTTGCTCTTTTAGTTCCTCATTTAAGTAAAAAGAGGCTGTAATTTTATTACAGGGGATAAAAAATAAGGGGCAATTTCATCACTACCCCTCTCAAATATGTAAATATCATAGATACCCCTGCAAAGTTGAAAATATCATATATACCCCTTCAAATGCAAAAAATTTTCACAATTACCCTTTCTTCTAACTGCTGTTACTATAACCATGGTTAAAGTTTGGTTAAATAAAGATTGAGTTACAAAATGACTAATTTAGCCCTAAAAAGGTTAGGTGTTATTTTGATAGCAAATAATTAAGGGGCAATTTCATAAGTACCCTTCTAAATTTTAAAAATAACATCTCTAGCACTAATTATTAGTGCGTAAAAAATAAAAAAACCCCTCACCTATAGATCATTTTGAACTAGACCCCTTTAAGTTTTATTTTTTAACATTAAGAGACCTTGAACTATTAGTTTTTCTTTATTTTGACTTTACTTAGTTAAAAGTTTTTTAATTGAGATTCCTCACATGAATTTGATAAAATTTTTAATTTNTTTTCACTATTTAGAGTAAGATCAATACCTCTAATCTTAAATTCAAGTCTTTTATCATCATTTTTTATGAGATTTTTATTTTCAACCGTTCATTTTTAGACTACTCGTTTGATAAGTAAATGATGGCAAAAAATTATGAAATTTAGTTTTCAAATACTTTCAATGGTATAGATCAAGTCTAACTGAGCCGATTGTCGATTTGGAAGCCGCATCATTGAAAACAACTTGGTAGCATAGAGGCCTCCGTGCTACCGATAGTATACCAGCCTAGCCGTTTTCAATCATGGAGCTTCCGAATCGACGATCGGCTCAGTTAGACTTGATCTAGCATATTTGAAGTATCTAGAAAATAAATTTTGCGATTTTTCGATATCATTTACCTAGCGATCCAAAGGGTTCAAAATCAACGACTGAAAATAAAAATCTCAAAAGAAGTGGTGATATAGCACTAAAATTTTTGATCAGAGATATTGATCTTGCTGTAAATAGTATAAAAATTTTCTATCAAAATTTTATCTGATTTGAATAATTCTACACTATTAAACTTGCAAATGGTATACATCAACCATTAAAAATTACTGATTTTGAACCCTTTTGATCGCTAGGTAAATGATATCGAAAAAATGCAAAATTTATTTTCTAAATATTTCAAATACGCGAGATTAAGTCTAACGGAGATAAGAAAACTCCATTATCAAAAATGGCTTAGAAGAGAGAGAGAGAGAGAGAGAAAGAGAGAGAGAGAGAGAGAGAGAGAGAGAGAGAGAATTAGGTTGGAATACTATTAATAGCACCAATGACTTGGTGTTATTAAGTTTTCTGCCCTTGGATTAAAAGATGTGCGGCTAGGATGTGGGCCCCTGTCACGCCCCGGGGTCCCCTTTTTGTTTGAAATACAGCGGAAAAGCGTTTGAATTTTTTTTTTTTTTTTTTTTTTTAAACCTGACCCCAGAGTATGCCAGATCCGCCACAAATACAGGGAATCCACTGTTCACACGGACAGAGTCTCCCCTGTACTNGCCGGAGATGGGCCTCGACCAAAGAATGATGAAGCTCGGGCCCTGGTGCTCCCCCGGGCCCAACAACCAAGGATGTGGCAAGTCGGAGCTAGAGGGAAACCGAAAGGAAGCCGGGGTGACTTTTCCGGCGGCCGGGGCGTGAGCACTGGTTGGGCAGAGTGGAGGTGAGGCGGCTAGGGCAGCTAGGGATGATAATTATGGTTAGGGTTCCCTGGTTGAACCCTAGAACCCTATTTATTCTATGTGTACAATTGCGGAAAACCCCTCATAGTCCAGTAATTCTTACCAAGCCCCCTGCCTGCATGTGGATTATGCGTACAGGTCCCTCAACGTTCGAATTCGCGCAAAACCGCGCATAAAATATTGGACCTTTTCGCGAATAATCGATTTTGCCAACTTGACCTCTCAGCGGACTTTTCACGATTCCCGAAGATCCATCCGTCGGATTTCCGAACGGATTGTGCCAGCGCGTTCAGCACGACTGGGGCATCGAATCTAGCATTTTATTTCATCGAATTTGGTCTTCGATCAGTGACGAAACATGCCCTCTTCATTTTCACCATATAACTACTTATGTTAATACATGTAATTTCCCTTACACCCCTTTTTCTCGACAACCGTGCATCAGAACCCAATTCCGTCAGTGCCATTGGTTCCAGAATAGCTGAACCGATCGAAACGAGCTATTGGATCGCTATGAACGGAGTCCGATATGCGCCAAAAGCGAGCTCTACTCCGTGGCTTCACCGAAAATCCAGGTTACTATTCACTTTAAGTGAAAACTAATAATCACGTAACTTCTCCATTCTAACTCGGTTTCTCCTGAAACTTGACGAGTGCTTTTGTAATTAAATTACACACCTAAACATCGTCAACAGAGAGTTTAGTTGCACTGTCAAAATCTCAGTCCTTACATTATCCCCCCCTTAAAAGAAGTTTCGTCCCCGAAACTTGACCACGTACCCATGGAAATAGAATTCAGATATTACTTCCACCACTGTGGTATCACCTTTCAGTATTGGTCAATTACATTTTCATGAATTTAGACAGATCAATCTCCGAATAAGGGAAGAATAGGACTGCGGTTCTACTCGAACCACACGAGAGAGAGCGTACCAACCCAAAATCTACGGACCAAGACTTACCGGGATCAATATCATCCTATATCCTGCGGACAAAAACAGTCCTGCGACCAGGATTAATCGATTCCAACTTGCCAATTCTGAGATAGTAATTCAACACTCCGAAACTCTAGATCCACTCTACCTTGGTCCGTGTAGCCGTAACCGACTCGACTACGTCGCTAGTTCACGTAGAAGAGACACGAGTCAACACCACAAGTTTGGAGTCTATTCACGTAGACTGAAACAAAATACTCCTGACTAGCCAACAACATCAACCTGCTTACCACGAGCGAAAAAGAAACGTGGCTCTAATACCTTAGTCAAAACTCTTACCTTGGAGACCACAGTCTCCTACCAGCAACCACACAAACTGCCAAAACCTCCAATAACAGAAAGTCTCCTACGACAATCTATAGTCCTAGGTCCAAGATCTCACTCTCCACCTGTCCACAAGATCCAAGGCTGACAATACTAATTGAGCTCGACAATTTTGTCCCCCCAAACTTAATCCGGTACCAATAGACCACCAAATGCTCTTTGCAAGTCCATTACTTGATGCACAGGTCGCAAATCACAAATGCGATACAAACCCTCGGTGATGCTCAACACCTGTCTCTACGAGACCCTGTCGCTGCCGTCCTACAAGGGACCCTAGCGATCGATGTTCCCAGCAACACCCGATCACTTGTCTCATTGAGACTCCGGCGCACCTGTCATCAATTAACTGGACAAGCATACTATTCCAAGGTTGCACAATAAGCCAAGTCGCAACCTTATACGCTATCCCATACGGTGACGATCAAAGCCAACAACCAGGCTCAAGTCACTCAACCACTGATTCTAAACCTCACGACAACAGACTGAGACTACTAAATAACCAAACCTTTTAGTTGTAGAAGGCACAACTAAAGAATTAAGAACACCCAGACTCGAACCAACGTTAGAACCATCAGCAGTGACGATAAGTCAACTGCACAAAACCTGCCAGGGAATAATCCAAGGTTCACTACAAGGTCAAAGATGATCATCACCTAAGCTTTCTCCTAAGACAAGCTAGAGCGAATACTGACCCAATCCAAAAAAAAAGTCCTAAACAGGGAAAAGGATATTCCGTCCTAGCTTTCGACAGTACATTGTCTGCAGCCAATGTACTTATCAAAAGAAACGCGAAATATCCGAAGATTCACTACCAACATCGAGTTGGAAGTGTGACACGTCGAAGTATCAAGCCACCTGATACCTCTTCATTAAACCAAGAGTTCACAACCATTACATCGACTTTACAAGTCGACATTCGAAATCAGAACGACCCTGAACCGACTCACACGGAGTCCTATAACTTTCAACATCCGAAAGCTGCTAGCGACACTAAGCCGCGCACCGTACTAACTGAGGCTTTAGAAAACGATTTCTCTAACCGATTTTTGCACCTCAACCGAGCTATAATCAAAGCTCCGAGAATTCCGGCAATAACCTGGAGTCTCTCGGATCAAGACGAAACCTATCACCCACCACAAATTAACCTACAACACACCAATATAGGTGTTAGAATAATCGTATACGATGTATGCATCAACAGAGGCCTGACACGAAAACTGTGTCATCCCGACTCTAGTAGAAAGAATGAACGAGGTAAAGGTCAAAAGACCCGAACCGCTGATTCCAATCAGCAATCAAGGATGATAGGTAGGCATCACAACCCCACCCAAAGATTTGCGGAAGCAACACTAACAATGCAGTCGCCGAAACGACCGCTAACCAAACCCTGGGCTACGTCCTAGTAGCCCCACTGAAGTCACGATCGTAACAGATCACAGTGCCGTCTCCGTAGAGACACTCGCAACAGCTTTCGTGTCCTAAGTAGAGAGAGTGGCCTGGGCGTCGGCAGTTATGACACTCGCCTAGGCCCGAAAATCTCACTTGGCCCTTCAAGGCCCCAGCTGACAGGAGTGGCAACAACTAGGGAACGTCGCCCCACCACTCGATGTCCGAATAAGTACACCGCCACTACTCCCGACTTAAACACCAGCTTGTGCGAACCGTAACACATACATGAACACCATGCACTTCGAGTTTACCAAAGTCGAATGCACACCGGGACACAAGTCCAAACCCCGCACTCACGTGCCTATACACCGTAGTCTTCCTATTGGTCAACCTAACCAATGGTTCGGTTTATTTGGTTCAGTTCATTTACTTTTCAAAACAACCTGTGAATGGTGTTGTAGTTGTAACTTGGCTCTGATACCACTTTAATCTGTCACGCCCTGGGTCCCTTTTAGGTTAAAACACAGCGAAATTTTTTTTGAAATTCTGACCCCAGGGTATGCCAGACCCGCCACAAATATAGGGAGTCCACTGTTCACACGGACAGAGTCTCCCCTGTATTTGCACGGCGTCGCACAAGTACAAGATTTTCAAACAGAGTATAACCAGGATACAACCACACCACATGAATATACAATACACAACATTCATTCACCATTCACCAGATATTTATTATTTAGTGTTTAAACATAAAAACCATAAGAAAACTCTTTTGAAAGTTGTTCCCCATACGGAAACCTTTTCATTTAAAACGCGCTACCACGAGGGGTAGAAAACCATTTTTCTTTTCACAAATTTCACAAATCCCTTTGTTACATTCATGAAAATCCACATTTTCAAATGTAATAAAAATACTGAACCATATAAACTATTTGAGCTATATCAACATAATAGTAAGGGTAGAAACTAAACCGAATAACCTGGGTCGGAAGCTCTATCGACCGCTACGAACGTGTCTCACATCTCGTCTCGACTCTCACCGCCCGCAATACCTGAAAAAAATGGTGGGGAGGTGAGAACATGTAAACATGTCTCCCCTCCCAGTGGGTACCGCAAGCCGATGAAGGCGAGGAGTACTCACCGAATCAGGAAGAGATATATAACAATATGGTAAACAAATACTGATACTGATATAAGGAAACTACAGTAGCTATAACCTAGAAGGAAATAGAGCAATAACTGAATACACAACTACCGCTACTGTAATGAACAACGAAATGTATACATGCAACAACCGCTACTATAGCTATATGCGTCAACCGGACGTATAGACCAAATATACCCAATCTGGACCGGCCGTATTGGTACCCAACACCTCAGGCCCATGCCACAATTGCTCTAAATAGAAACAAGCCATATTGGTACCCAACACCTCAGGCTGAAAGCATATAACCTCACAAGGGCTCACGGGTTGACACAAGCAACCACTTTTCCGGAAAAGAACACCCTCCTGCGGGGGATCAACCCGCTGGTGTACGTGAAATGCACTCGAGCTGTGGCGATCAATGCGGATATGATCAATAGCCAACCGTCGGCAATCAGCCGACAATCACCGCCCCTCGGGGCTAACCGACCGTGTAGGTCATCAAGTAACAACGTGAACCGACCAAGAGAGGTCAATATACGGAAAGTAACGAACGACCAAACAGGTCACCGATGCAAATAGGAGAACCGACCAACCAGGTCACAAGTATAGTATATACGAATGCCATCTACTCTACCCCTATACAGGATACTACACATAGAACAACCAGGTAGAGTAAATAAAGATAATATGTAGATACTGCTCGATGTCAACTAAAAGTACGAACGCAAGAACCGACCGATAGGTCACAGGAGTGTATTCGATATAGTTCAGAACTACCGTCAGCACCAGCCGACAATCCTACCCCTCAGGGTACACCGACCTCAAAGGTCATCGAACAACAGAAGTCAAGAAACAGACCAACCCAATACATAATGCAACAACCGACCAACCAGGTCAACGGATATAAGATAAAAGCACCGATCAACTAGGTCACCGAAACGAAATACGCGAACCGACCAATTAGGTCACCGGAACAAAGTACGAGAACCGACCAATCAGGTCACCGATATCACATATGGATAAACTACTCTACTCCTACACATGATACTAAGCATAGAAACCTATGGGTAGAGTATAATAGAAACAACGGGGATGCAAGCTCAATATATAATACGAAAATAGCAATAGAAGAACAGGGATAGAAGAATATCACCGAGCGTGCACCACTGTACCGACGTCGGATCGAAGTACCCACCTTTACAACTGTCGCGCATGTCTCCTGACTGCGAAAGAACGTCAACCGGACCTAAGGAGGGTCCACTGGGTTAGTGTCTAACCCACAGCTAAGAAACCGTAAAAGCATAACCCACAAACAAACCCACGGAGATCGGTTTCCCAATACCGAATACCGTAACTCGCCGGAAGTCCCAAAAATCGCACCGGGACTCCGCCGGGACCCACTAACTATCCCGAAAGGCACCGACTCATGCCACGAGTCATTCGCTGCCACTAAACACTTATTTTAGTGTGACATGGCAGCAAACACAAGGATACACAACCAAACAACTATTGGTGGATAATTGTTGGGATCCGGGTTCCCGGAAGTGTCTATTTCGACACCGGAACCCACCGTCGCTCATCCGTCATTTCTGAACTCTTGAAATGACGCGAGTGACCAGCCAATAAGGCTCAGCGACTACACAATAGCTCACGAAGCACCGTCGGAATAATTCCGAACCAAAACCGCGTTCCGTAGGCGGATTTTGCCGACAAACGCACCGGAAATACATTTTCGGTCTTCGCAAAGGTCCGGGGCCTTGGACAATCAGTTCAGAGGTTACCCCCAGCTCACCCATGCTGCCAACAGCAGCCACGACAAATCACATTGCATAAAAGCCCTTTCGATTCCAAGAAATCACATTATTTCATGTGTTTTTCGAGCTTTTATGGTCCGTTTACGCAAACCAGAGGTCAATCAGCCGAGCTAAGATACCTACTTACAGGTTTCGACGTGCCGGAGGCCATGCTCACCTTTCGGAGCACTGCCGACCACAGTGGAAAGCGCACAAGCAGTGTGAACTTCAGCAAAACAGCGCACACTGTCACTTAATCGCGTCAAACACGCAAACCGGGGAACCGTTGACCCCGACGGAGGTGAGCACGATGTTCAGCACGAAGTAAGGATCATCGTGCTCACTTCCCGGATTATCGGAGTGTCCTCGGATCACCAGAAAGGTGACCGGAACCCTAAACAACTATGCTGGAACATAACTAGCCTTACCGGAGCTTGGAGGAGCTAGGGCATGGCCGGCGGCCAGGAGGCGGGCACTCCGGCCGGGGATGGGAGCGGCCGGTCGGTGGGGTCCGGGGCACCAGCTGGCCGGAGTCTGGAGGCGGTCGGTGGCGCGGCGGAGGAGATCGACTCCTCAAGGCTGTTCTCGGGTTCAAGCTTCCCAGCGGCGCGGCGGCGGCCGGAGGAGGTCGGGGCGGCTACGGTCCGGCGGCGGAGGCCGAGGGTAAGGTGGTGCACCCCCAGGAAGGCGGCGGCGGAGCTTGGAAGCCGAGCGGACTCGGCCTCAGCCTGCACGGTTCTAGGCGGTCGCAGGATGGAGGAGCGGCGGCCGGCGGCGCGCGGGGACGACGGGGGACGCGCGCGCGGGGTTGCCGGAGGTCGCCGGGGCCGGCAGGAGGGCGGCGCTGCCAAAGGAAGGCAACGGCGGCGCGCGGATACAGAGATCACCCAGGCTCGGCCTGGGTGGCTGCAGGTGGCCGCAGCTTGCACAGGGGCTCCGGCGGCGCGCGGGGACGGCGGGGGCCGGTGCTGGAGATGGGCCTCGACCAAAGAATGATGAAGCTCGGGCCCTGGTGCTCCCCCGGGCCCAACAACCAAGGATGTGGCAAGTCGGAGCTAGAGGGAAACCGAAAGGAAGCCGGGGTGACTTTTCCGGCGGCCGGGGCGTGAGCACTGGTTGGGCAGAGTGGAGGTGAGGCGGCTAGGGCAGCTAGGGATGATAATTATGGTTAGGGTTCCCTGGTTGAACCCTAGAACCCTATTTATTCTATGTGTACAATTGCGGAAAACCCCTCATAGTCCAGTAATTCTTACCAAGCCCCCTGCCTGCATGTGGATTATGCGTACAGGTCCCTCAACGTTCGAATTCGCGCAAAACCGCGCATAAAATATTGGACCTTTTCGCGAATAATCGATTTTGCCAACTTGACCTCTCAGCGGACTTTTCACGATTCCCGAAGATCCATCCGTCGGATTTCCGAACGGATTGTGCCAGCGCGTTCAGCACGACTGGGGCATCGAATCTAGCATTTTATTTCATCGAA
>NW_017891775.1:0-12972 GCF_001540865.1 Ananas comosus | reverse complement strand
ATAATACTTCGAGAGCCAGTCCATGCCTAAAATAACGTCGTACGCCTCCAGTTTAACGAGTTCCAACATCCGAATGGGCATTATCCAATCACCCACTTGCACCGGACACAACGAGAACTCCGTATAGGTATTAAATGACGACTCGGGACCTTCGACTCGCCAATCCTTATCGATCCACTATATCAAGTATCCAATACATGCTACGATATCATCAAGGAAAGCATAAGGAAAGGCAATGCACAATCATCCTATAATGCAATAATACAAGATGCAAGAATCGAAATGTACTAAGATATAGAAGGGGGCCCAGTTGCTTCGGGATGGTCACCACCCACCTCTTGGTGATGCTGCGATGATAGAAAACTTGACGTTGCGGTTCTTGCCCGTCGCCCTAGCTCCTCGGGGCGAAGCGAGCCCTCAAGTACCCGATTCGGCCATTTCTCTGCACCCGCTCGTCGGATCGAGAAACCGACTACGCCGACGCGCTCCGGGTCCTAGCAATTAGGTTTGCGACCTATTAAATTTGATCAAAACCCTAGATTTCCAAAATCCCAGTTTCGTGCCCTAGAATGGCAACGGGGAAGAAATCCGTGGTGCGAGCTTCGATTTCGAGCTCGAACCATCTATTTATCTCCAATAGGTTCCATTCGAACCATTCCAAAGCAATAAAACCCAATCTCAAACAATCCACCATGGATGGGTTTGAGGTTTACCTCTAAACCAAGCTCCAAGCTTGCTCTAGCTTGAAGGAGAGAGGGAAGAAGACCTTCTTCTTCTTCTTCTTGGACTTTTCCCTCCACTTCTTCTTCTTTTTTTCCTTTCTTTCTTCTCCTTCTTCTTCTCCTTCTTTTCTTTCTAGAGAGAGAGAGGGAAAAAGTGTGAGATGAAGAGAGAGCAAATGAGAAGGGAAGAGGGGTCCCTAAGCCTCTAATAAGGCCATTTTGCAATTAGCCCCCTCAACTTTTCATCTTTAGAACCAGCCCTCTCTGGGCATTTTCGCAGTGAGGGACCGGTCCCAGCTCGGGGAGACCGGTCCCCGAAAGCTGCACAGCCAGGCAGAGGGGATTTCGCGTTCGGGAACCGGTCCTTTCCTGAGAGACCGATCCCCGGGAGACCGGTCCTTGTCTGAGAGACCGGTTCCCGAAAGCTGAGTTTTCGGGACTTAGCCAAATTTCGACTATTTTCGCTGGGCCAACGTTCGGGAACCGGTCCCTGCCTGCAAGGGACCGGTCTTATCAGAGACCTCCACAGCCCAGCCTGATGGAACCGGTCCCTCCCTGCCAGGGACCGGTCCCCGAGAGCATTTCCACTCCAGTGCAAGTTTTGCACTGGTGCTCTCGCGGACCTTTCCTTAATGCACTTTATGCATTGTAGCCACATTCGGACTTTCTGAAGCCTACACGCTCGACAAATAGTCGATTCCAAACCGAAGTCTAATCCTCGGATTTCGAGGATTCACTTCCTTACATCCTCCTCACCTTAAAAGAGTTTCGTCCTCGAAACGAACTCAATACTACCAAACTTAATTAGAATTCCAAATTCTAAACTCATACCTCGATTTAACCTTCGAATAGGCGAGGATGATTCGCCTTCATCTCCTCCTCGAGCTCCCAGGTGGCTGCGCGATCATTATGATTGCTCCACCGGACTCGGACATAAGGAATTTCTCGATTCCTTAACTTGCGGACTTCACGAGCGGTAATTGCCTCCGGGAATTCCTCGTAGCTCAGGTCCTCCTGAAGTTCCGGCAGCTCGTATAACATCGCGTGTTCGGGGTCAGGAATGTATTTGCGAAGATTGGAGACGTGGAATACATTGTGCACATCCGCTAGCTTCGGCGGCAACGCGAGCCGATAAACCACCGTCCCAATCCGCTCCAAAATCTCATAGGGGCCAATATATCGAGGACTTAACTTGCCTTGAACGCCAAATCGCTTAACGCCCCTCATAGGAGAAACTTTTAAGAACACACGGTCGCCCACCGCGAATTCCAAAGCTCGTCGGCGCCTATCCGCATAGCTCTGTTGTCGAGACTGCGCCGTGAGTAACCGTCGGCGGGCAAGGCGGACCTTCTCTTCCGCCTCTCGCAACACATCGGGGCCGAATTCCGTGAGCTCACCCACATCACTCCAATAAATGGGAGATCGGCACTTTCGCCCATAAAGAGCCTCGAACGGTGCCATCTCCACACTAGCATGATAACTGTTGTTGTAGGCGAACTCGGCCATTAGCAAGTACTTACACCAGCCCTCTTTGTAGTCGATGACACAGGCTCGCAACATATCCTCCAGAGTCTGAATGGTTTTTTCTGTCTGCCCATCTGTCTGGGGATGAAATGCAGTACTGAAATCGAGCCGCGTGCCAAGGGCCTCCTGCAGGCTTTTCCAGAAATGTGAAGTAAACTTGGGGTCTCTATCTGACACAATCGACTTTGGTACCCCGTGTAACCTCACTACTTCGTCAAGATACACCTGCGCCAATTTATCTCCCGCCCAGATGGTCTGGATCGGCAAAAAGTGTGCTGACTTGGTCAAGCGATCCACAATCACCCAGATTGCATCGTGGCCCCCTGTCGAGCGAGGTAAGCCAACGATGAAATCCATAGATACGTCCTCCCATTTCCAAACGGGAATAGGTAGACTCTGAAGCTTTCCCGCTGGAAACCGGCGCTCCGCTTTCACCTGCTGAGAAGTCAAACATTTCGCCACGAAGCGCCCAATATCAGCCTTCATCCCCGGCCACCAATAGAGTGCTCTCAACTCATGATATATTTTGGTGTCGCCTGGGTGATCAGCGTATGGAGACCGGTGAGCTTCTTGCAAAATCAGCTCGCGAAGCTCTTCATCTTCAGGCACGCACCACCGGTTTCGAAACCGGAGCGCGCCACCAGCGTCCACACTGAAGTCGCCACCTCGACCTTCCTCGACGTTATGCCGCACCTTTTGGAGACTCGGATCTGCAGGTTGCAATTTCTTGATCCTCTCCAATAAGGTCGGCTGAATGACAAGTGCCATCAGGTGAGTCGGGACCTCGGGAGAAACCACTTCAAGGTCCAGTTGCTCCATCTCCAGCCCTAGAGGTGTTTGCCGGGTGACATCAAAAGCGAGGTTCTTCGCCGACTTTCTGCTAAGTGCGTCCGCGACGACATTTGCTTTGCCGGGGTGGTAGAGAATGTCAACATCATAGTCTTTTAATAGGTCTAACCACCACCTCTGCCGCATATTCAGCTCCTTCTGGATAAATAGATACTTCAGAATTTTGTGGTCGGTGTAGATCTCGCAGTGTGCACCGTATAGGTAGTGCCTCCACAACTTCAGTGCAAAGATCACCGCCGCCAACTCCAAGGCATGGATGGGGTAATTCTTCTCATGGTCTTTCAGCTGACGGGATGCATAAGCTATTACTCTCCCGCCCTGCATCAGGACACACCCCAAGCCCAGATAGGATGCATCACTATAAACCACAAACTCCTCGCCCTGCACCGGTAAGGCGAGTATCGGAGTCGACGTCAATCTTTTCTTCAATTCGTTGAAGCTTTGATCACACTCGTCGCTCCAAATAAACTTGGCGCCCTTTTGTGTCAGACTAGTAAGTGGAGTCACAATCTTTGAAAAGCCCTCCACAAACCGTCGATAATAGCCCGCTAAGCCCACAAAGCTTCGGACCTCCGTGACATTCGTCGGGCGTGGCCACTTCTCAATCGCTTCGATTTTCCTCGGGTCAACCAAAACACCGCCCTCGG
Source organism: Ananas comosus (assembly GCF_001540865.1). Classification (NCBI taxonomy): domain Eukaryota; kingdom Viridiplantae; phylum Streptophyta; class Magnoliopsida; order Poales; family Bromeliaceae; genus Ananas; species Ananas comosus. The sequence continues at coordinate 9,230 of NW_017891775.1, read as the reverse complement.
AAATCACATGCCCTAAGAAGGCAACCTCTCGAAGCCAGAAATCACATTTCTTCAGCTTTGCGAATAGCTTCTCCTCCCGAAGGATTTGAAGCACTATCCGCAATTGCTCCGCGTGCTCCTCGTCACTCCGCGAATAGACCAAGATGTCGTCTATGAAGACCACGACAAATCGGTCCAAGCATGCCCTAAATACACGGTTCATTAGATCCATGAACACCGCCGGGGCATTAGTGAGCCCCAAAGGCATAACCATGTACTCATAGTGTCCATAACGTGTGCGAAACGCGGTCTTCTGAACATCCTCCGACTTGATCTTTAACTGATGATAGCCGGACTGTAGATCTATCTTCGAGTACACTCGTGACCCCTGTAACTGATCAAATAAGTCGTCGATTCGGGGCAACGGGTACTTATTCTTTATCGTGACCCTACTCAACTCTCAATAATCCACGCAGAGTCGAAACGAGCCATCCTTCTTGCGCACGAACAACACCGGGGCTCCCCACGGCGATACGCTCGGCCGGATAAACCCCTTGTCGAGGAGATCTTGCAACTGATCCCTCAGTTCCCTCAACTCCGCCGGCGCCATGCGGTATGGGGCCTTTGAGATCGGCGCCATCCCGGGAATCAAGTCTATAACAAACTCGATCTCCCGATCCGGCGGCATCTCCGGTAACTTTGTAGGAAATACATCTGGAAATTCCCGTACCACCGACAAATCTTCTAATTTTGGCACCACCCGGTCCACCTCCACGACGGTCGCCAAAAATGCTACGCAGCCGCCGTTGACCAGCTTCCTAGCTCTCGTCGCTGATACCGTCGCGACGAAGCAAGAACTCCGACAAGCTCGATAAACGAACTCCTTCTGTCCGGGCTCCCGAAAGGTGATCAATTTATTCTTACAATCGATCGTGGCGTAATACTTCGAGAGCCAGTCCATGCCTAAAATAACGTCGTACGCCTCCAGTTTAACGAGTTCCAACATCCGAATGGGCATTATCCAATCACCCACTTGCACCGGACACAACGAGCACTCCGTATAGGTATTAAATGACGACTCGGGACCTTCGACTCGCCACTTGCCACTTGCTTCTATGGATATGTCATGCATGCGTGCAAATGCTCTATTAATGAATGAGTGCGTGGCACTCGTATCGAACATAGCACTGGAGCGAACTCCACTGATTAGAACCATACCTGCCACAACATCAGGTTCCTCAGCTTGGATAGGCTCCTCGACTTGGGCCTGAGCGGCGAACACCCGTCCGCTTGGCGCTGATCGAGTCACCTCCGGTTGGCGTGGCGCCAGTGCACGCCCTGCTGACACGGGGACATAGGGGGCCCCTCCCTGATAAGGCGGGGGCGCTGGAGTCGATGCGACTGACGGAGTAGACGAGGCCCTTGCCGGACAGTCGCGGCTGATGTGTCCCTCCTGTCCACAATTAAAGCACCTTCCCTGTCGTTGTCTACACTGCGGTGCCCGATGGCCTCGATCTCCACAGATAGGGCACCGCTGCGGCCCACGGCCCCATGACTGCGACCGCGGATGCTTCGGGGGCCTCCTCGAACTAGATTGTCCTCCCGAACCGCCGCCCGATCACTTCTTCCCCTTGTCTTGGGATCCGGCCAACAACTCACGTTCCTCCCGCACGTGGGCATCTCCATGCTCTGCCCACAGCGCCTTGTTGAGGTCCTCGGCGAAATTCGTGAGCTGGAACAATTTCACCGCCCGATATATCCACGGCCGGAGTCCCCGCAAGAACCACTCGGCTCGATCCGCGTCATCCTTAACAACGTCCGGGACGCAATCTATGATATGGGAGAACTCCTGCTCGTAGTCCGCTATGGAATGTCCCCCTGTCTCAATTTGCGAAATTTCTCCTTCAACTTCCGCTTCTCGGTGTCGGGGAAGTAATTTCCGAACATCTCCCTCTTAAACTCCTCCTAGAGCATTGGTGGAAGGTCAGAGGGCCGATCCCGCTTCAACCGCTTCCACCACACCTTCGCCGCCTTTTCGAGGTAATGGGTCGCGAGGGGCACCTTATCCTTCTCCGGGGTATATAGGTCCTCGAAGAGGGTCTCCATAGAGTCAATCCAAGACTCCACTGCCGACAGCTCCACCCTTCCCCCTTCAAAAGTTGGTGGTTTAAACTTCATGAACTTCATCAGAGTCGTCAGCGCACGTTCCCGCTCCACTTCATCGGCCGCCGTATCAAGTGTCGCCGAACCCGAAGCTGTTGGAGGTGCACTTGCCGGCGGGGGAACTGCCGCCATCGGAACCGCCGCTATGCCCTCACCCTCGGCTGCTACCGGCGTGCGTGCCGAAGGTGCGGGCGGATCGCGATCTCCTGCCGCTGTTGCGGCCGCCGCCGCTGCCGCTTGCCGCTCCACAACTTCCTGGAGCTGCTCAAATCGGGCCTCCTGGCGCTGCATCGCGCCCAACATTGCAGCGACCTGCTCTCGCAACTCCTGCATCTCCTCCGATCTCGGCTGCTCGGGCTCCGCAGAAAGCGGTACCGGAGCAGACCTGCGCACGTAATGCCTTGGGGACATTTGCTCCTAAAAAGCAACAACCCGGTCAATTATCTTAACCCGATAACTTCTCAATGTTCGCGAAACTGAATGACTCGACAATAAAATCGGGCGGAAGCTCACAAGTGCTCTAGTGTTGGACTCTTAGTGTTGCGTTGTCGGCCGCCGACACAACCACTACAAGCCAAAAACTAGTGTCACTTGGATCCGTCTCTATTCACAGCTAGAGACACAACATCAACTTCGACCCAATCAATCAACTTCCGCCACCGCCACGGGTCCACGTTCACTCACGCCCCTATAACCTTAGGGTTTACCAACCTAGAGTCTCCTAGGTCATTCTAGACTCTCTCTTTACTTGCTCTGGTGCTCTGATACCACTTTATCTGTCACGCCCCGAGACCGCTACCAATTTGGTCCGGCCCCGGGCGCGTCAAACAGACGCCGAACGGACAGAACCTCCCCTGTCCGCCCAAGGCTAACCAGCAGATCATATATAAGAATTTACCCAGGAATCAATTCATAAATACACGATCAAGAAGCACCACCAGTGCAACAACCAAGAGCAAGATACAAGTATAGAAACATATACAAGTACATAAGAGAGAAGATGTTATCTATTACATTCATTTGGCTCAATACATTTAAGTACGTCTTTTACATTCTTCCAAAAATATAAATACAAGCACTCAAACCTCACCCTATACATCATCTACTCTCAAATATAAATAAGGGTAGAGCTAACACAAAAGGGTAGGTGGCTAATGCAACTAAGGCGCCGGGCCCTTACCGCGATCCTCACGCTCGCCCGGGAAGCTCGAACTCGGACCTGAAAAGAGTGGGGTGAGAACTAACTTCCTTAGTTCCCAGTGGGTTCGGCCGCCGACTCCGCCGGTCTCTTCCACTAGGTCCAAGTAGGCACAAGTAGACATACCGATATATAGATAATAATAAAAGCTGTAAGGACAGGAAAGTAAAGCTACACTACTATGCCCAATCATAGATATATGAATGCATGTCCAATGAAATGGTAAGCAACTAACCTGTCGTCATGTCAAAAAGGTAAAGCTATGTACTTGTTCATTAATCTCATTTACTAGTTTCTTAATCCTGTGGCTTCTCTGAAAACTTGCCTACCGCTCACTAGCCATCTCGAAGGTAGGGAGGGTCAACTCGCACTACGAACCGAGACCGTCTGCCAGGGCCCAAAATAGGCAATCCCTTGGGACCCAAAATAGGCAATCCCACGTGACCAACTCCGGAGCGCACTACCTGTGTGGGGCTTCCATCACAAGATTTAAAAACAGACCGTGAGCATGATCCAATCCTCGTCTCGAGAATACCCTATCCTCTAGGGTTACCATCATCATATAGTCCATAAGTTTCACATACACTATGACTCATATGTGTCATTTGTTCTCTTATACACTATTAACTAGATTGCCACTTGTCCATTGTTTACTATCGACTAGATGCCACTCGTTCTTTGTTTAACACTAGACCAACCATTGAGCCCATCTCTTTCTTTGCACTATAGGATTCACAATCTCAACCCAATCCTTATCGATCCACTATATCAAGTATCCAATCCATGCTACGATATCATCAAGGAAAGCATAAGGAAAGGCAATGCGCAATCATCCTATAATGCAATAATACAAGATGCAAGAATCGAAATGTACTAAGACACAGAAGGGGGCCCAGTTGCTTCGGGATGGTCACCACCCACCTCTTGGTGATGCCGCGATGATAGAAAACTTGACGTTGCGGTTCTTGCCCGTCGCCCTAGCTCCTCGGGGCGAAGCGAGCCCTCAAGTACCCGATTCGACGATTTCTCTGCACCCGCTCGTCGGATCGAGAAACCGACTTCGCCGACGCACTCCGGGACCTAGCAATTAGGTTTGCGACCTATTAAATTAGATCAAAACCCTAGATTTCCAAAATCCCAATTTCGTGCCTTAGAATGGCAACAGGGAGGAAATCCGTGGTGCGAGCTTCGATTTCGAGCTCGAACCATCTATTTATCTCCAATAGGTTCCGTTCGAACCATTCCTAAGCAATAAAACCCAATCTCAAGCAATCCACCAAGGATGGGTTTGAGGTTTACCTCTAAACCAAGCTCCAAACTTGCTCTAGCTTGAAGGAGAGAGGGAAGAAGACCTTCTTCTTCTTCTTCTTGGACTTTTCCCTCCACTTCTTCTTCTTTTCTTTCCTTTCTTTCTTCTCCTTCTTCTTCTCCTTCTTTTCTTTCTAGAGAGAGAGAGGGAAAAAGTGTGAGATGGAGAGAGAGCAAATGAGAAGGGAAGAGGGGTCCCCAAGCCTCTAATAAGGCCACTTTGCAATTAGCCCCCTCAACTTTTCATCTTTAGAACCAGCCCTCTCTGGGCATTTTCGCAGTGAGGGACCGGTCCCAGCTCGGGGAGACCGCAGAGGGGATTTCGCGTTAGGGAACCGGTCCTTGCCTGAGAGACCGATCCCCGGGAGACCGGTCCTTGTCCGAGAGACCGGTTCCCGAAAGCTGAGTTTTCGGGACTTAGCCAAATTTCGACTATTTTCGCTGGGCCAACGTTCGGGAACCGGTCCCTGCCTGCCAGGGACCGGTCTTATCAGAGACCTCCACAGCCCAACCTGATGGAACCGGTCCCTCCCTGCCAGGGACCGGTCCCCGAGAGCATTTCTACTCCAGTGCAAGTTTTGCACTGGTGCTCTCGCGGACCTTTCCTTAATGCACTTTATGCATTATAGCCACATTCGGACTTTCCGAAGCCTACACGCTCGACAAATAGTCGATTCCAAACCGAAGTCTAATCCTCGGATTTCGAGGATTCACTTCCTTACATCCTCCTCACCTTAAAAGAGTTTCGTCCTCGAAACGAACTCAATACTACCAAACTTAATTAGAATTCCAAATTCTAAACTCATACCTCGATTTAACCTTCGAATAGGCGAGGATGATTCGCCTTCATCTCCTCCTCGAGCTCCCAGGTGGCTTCGCTATCATCATGATTGCTCCACCGGACTCGGACATAAGGAATTTCTCGATTCCTTAGCTTGCGCACTTCACGAGCAGTAATTGCCACCGAAAATTCCTCATAGCTCAGGTCCTTCTGAAGCTCCGGCGGTTCATACAACATCGCATGCTCGGGGTCAGGTATGTACTTGCGCAAATTGGAGATGTGGAATACGTTGTGCACTTCCGCAAGCTTTGGCGGCAACGCGAGCCGATAAGCCACCGTCCCAATCCGCTCCAAGATCTCATAGGGGCCAATGTATCGGGGACTCAACTTTCCCCGAACTCCAAACCGCTTTACACCCCTCATAGGTGAGACCTTCAGAAAGACGCGGTCTCCCACCGCAAACTCCAAATCTCGTCGGCGCCTATCCGCATAGCTCTGTTGTCGAGACTGCGCCGTGAGTAATCGTTTGCGAGCAAGGCGGACCTTTTCTTCCGCCTCCCGCAGCACATCGGGGCCAAATTCCATGCGCTCGCCTACGTCACTCCAGTAAATGGGAGAGCGGCACTTCCGTCCATAAAGAGCTTCGAATGGTGCCATTTCCACACTAGCGTGATAACTATTGTTGTAGGCGAACTCGGCCATTGGCAAATACTTACACCAACCTCCTTTGTAATCGATGACGCACGCTCGCAACATATCCTCCAGAGTCTGAATGGTCATTTCAGTTTGTCCATCTGTCTGGGGATGAAATGCAGTACTGAAATCGAGCCGCGTGCCAAGGGCCTCCTGAAGGCTTCTCCAGAAATGTGAAGTGAACTTGGGGTCTCTATCCGACACAATCGATTTCGGCACCCCGTGTAACCTCACTACTTCGTCAAGATATACCTGCGCCAACTTATCTCCCGTCCAGGTGGTGTGGATCGGTAGAAAGTGTGCTGACTTCGTCAAGCGGTCCACAATCACCCAGATCGCGTCGTGTCCCCCTGTCGAGCGAGGTAAGCCAACGATGAAATCCATAGATATATCCTCCCATTTCCAGACGGGGATAGGTAGGCTTTGAAGCTTCCCCGCGAGAAACCGGCGCTCCGCCTTTACTTGCTGACAAGTTAAGCACTTCGCCACGAAGCGCCCAATATCAGCCTTCATCCCCGACCACCAATAGAGCGCTCTCAACTCATGATACATTTTGGTGCCGCCCGGGTGATCCGCGTATGGAGACCGGTGGGCTTCGTGCAAGATCAGCTCGCGAAGCTCTTCATTCTCGGGCACGCACCACCGGTTTCGAAATCGGAGCGCGCCACCAGCGTGCACACTGAAATCGCCATCTCGTCCTTCCTCGATGTTGCGCCGCACCTTTTGGAGACTCGGATCTGCAGGTTGCAATTTCTTGATCCTCTCCAATAAGGTCGGTTGAATAATGAGCGCCATCAACTGAGCTGGGACCTCGGGAGCGACCACTTCGAGGTCCAGTCGCTCCATCTCCAGCCCTAGGGGTGTTTGCCAGGTAACATCAAAAGTGAGGTTCTTCGCCGACTTTCTACTAAGCGCATCCGCGACCACATTTGCTTTGCCGGGGTGGTAGAGAATGTCGACATCATAATCTTTTAATAGCTCTAACCACCGCCTCTGCCGCATATTTAGCTCCTTCTGGGTAAATAGATACTTCAGACTTTTGTGGTGGGTGTAGACCTCGCAGTGTGCACCGTATAGGTAGTGCCTCCACAACTTCAACGCAAAGATCACCGCCGCCAACTCCAAGTCATGGATGGGGTAATTCTTCTCGTGGTCCTTCAGCTGACGGGATGCATAAGCTATCACCCTCCCGCCTTGCATCAGAACACACCCCAAGCCCAGATAGGATGCGTCGCTATAAACCACAAAGTCCTCGCCCTGCACCGGTAAGGCGAGTATCGGGGCCGACGTCAATCTTTTCTTCAATTCGTTGAAGCTTTGGTCACATTCGTTGCTCCAAATAAACTTGACGCCCTTTTGTGTCAGACCGGTAAGTGGAGTCACAATCTTTGAAAAGCCCTCCACAAACCGTCGATAATAGCCCGCTAAGCCCACAAAGCTTCGGACCTCCGTGACATTCGTCGGGCGTGGCCACTTCTCGACCGCTTCGACTTTCCTCGGGTCAACCGAAACACCGCCCTCGGAAATCACATGCCCTAAGAAGGCAACCTCTCGAAGCCAAAAATCACATTTCTTCAGCTTTGCGAATAGCTTCTCCTCCCGACGGATTTGAAGCACCGTTCGCAAATGCTCTGCGTGCTCCTCGTCGCTCCGCGAATAGACTAAGATGTCGTCTATGAAGACCACGACAAATCGGTCCAAGCACGCCTTGAACACACGGTTCATCAGGTCCATGAATGCGGCCGGGGCATTAGTGAGCCCGAAAGGCATAACCGTGTACTCATAGTGTCCATAACGCGTACGAAACGCGGTCTTCTGAATATTCTCCGACTTGATCTTTAACTGATGATAGCCGGATTGTAGGTCTATCTTCGAGTACACTCGTGACCCCTGTAACTGATCAAATAAGTCGTCGATTCGGGGCAACGGGTACTTATTCTTTATTGTGACCTTATGCAACTCTCGATAATCCACGCAGAGTCGAAACGAGCCATCCTTTTTGCGTACAAACAATACCGGCGCTCCCCACGGTGACACGCTCGGCCTGATAAACCCTTTGTCGAGAAGATCTTGTAACTGATCCCTCAGTTCTCTTAACTCTGCTGGCGCCATGCGGTATGGGGCCTTTGAGATCGGCGCCGTCCCGGGAATCAAGTCTATAACGAACTCGATCTCCCGATCCGGCGGCATCCCTGCCAGCTCCGCGGGAAATACATCCGGAAATTCCCGCACCACCGATAAATCTTCTAGTTTCGGCACCACCCGGTCCACCTCCACGACGGTCGCCAAAAATGCCGCGGAACCGCCGCTGACCAACTTCCTAGCTCTCGTCGCCGATACTGTCGTGATGAAGCAAGAACTCTGACAGGCTCGATAAACGAACTCCTTCTGTCCTGGCTCCCGAAAGGTGATCGATTTATTCTTACAATTGATCGTAGCGTAATACTTTGAGAGCCAGTCCATGCCCAAAATGACGTCATACGCCTCCAGTTTAGTGAGTTCCAACATCCGGATGGGCATTATCCATTCACCTACTTGTACTGGGCATGACGAGCACTCCGTGTAGGTATTAAATGACGACTCGGGACCTTCGACTCGCCACTTACCACTTGCTTCAATGGGTATGTTATGCATGCGTGCAAATGCTCTACTAATAAATGAATGCGTAGCACCCGTATTGTAAGGTACCGGACTTCTAAAATCATGAAGTTACGGTGTACGTTTGGTTGGAAGACCATTTGAAAGGTTCCGGTGAAGTTCGGTGAGGTCCGGAAGCATTCGGGCGTTTCGGTGCGCGTAGGCGCTAAAACGGAGCCGAAAGGCTATGTTGGGCCGTGAGCTAAATCCGGCATTAGCGAGGATGGAAAGATGATGAAAACATGTTTGGAAACATGTTTGAAGAGTCTCGGTTCGATTTGAAACGAATCGGAGGTCAAACGAGCGAAAACGGGCGAAAACGGAGAAGAAACGGTGAAAAAAGCTGAAAATTTGGCTAAGTCCTTGAGGCTGAGTTCTGGACCTTCGGGGACCGGTCTCTCACCGCAAGGACCGGTCTCTCAGGGACCGGTCTCTCACCGCAAGGACCGGTCCCCGAGCGCGAAAATGGCC
>NW_017891774.1:10653-12998 GCF_001540865.1 Ananas comosus | reverse complement strand
AAAGAAGAAGAAGAAGAAGAAGAAGAAGAAGAAGAAGAAGAAGAAGAAGAAGAAGAAGAAAAGGTCATATGAACACTAGTAATTATGAGGTCATGCTTTTTTTTTTTTTTTTGTCCTTGTTACTGAGAAGTAAACTTTTTTATTTGATATTAAATCACATAAGATGCTGCTACGTCAAGAGGAAAAAAATAATAATAAATAGTTTATTTTCATATTAAATAATATAAAATATATATTTTTTTATTCATTAGTTTGTAAGTTGCTCATTTATATTTTGAATAGAGTATTCAAATTAGTTAAAAGTAATTAAAATACATTAAAAGGGTAAAATTGGTATATTAATTTGATCCCGTTTTTGATAACTATCTGAACAAAACATCGACAATGGGAATAATTCATTTCGATTCCGACTCAGGTGGCGAACCAAACAAAATGAGGTAATGAGTCATTCCGGTTTCGATTCCGATTCCAGCTTATTCCCATTCCTTTTCCAATTTTGATTTCGACTTCAAATCAAACACACCCTTAGTACTATCAAGTTTTCCACTATTATGCAGACAAATTGATAAAAGAAATTTTGGAAACCGGTAAAATTCTCGATTAAATAAAAAAAATATTTCATACATATTAACAAAATAATAATAATAATAATAATAATAATAATAATAATTAAATAACTAAAAATAAATTAAGTTTGAAAAATAGAATAATTAAAAAAATCTATCAAATCATTAATTATTTAAATTCTAATAATAGATTCAAAATTAACTTTAATTTTTGAGTCTAGCAATTCATATAATTTAAATCTAAATTAAAGTTCAATGCCTAGTTTGGAACAAAGTAAAATTTAATGATCTAAACAAAATTTCACCAAAAGTCCAGTGATCAATGGTGTTATGTACAGAAATTTTATTTGTAGGCTAAAGGAAGAAGCTCAGTGAAATATAACTGGATGGAATATTTTATCCTAGTAGAGTTATCAACTACTTCTGTCATTATATTTTCCGAATGAGCAATGCAATCTATAAACACGTACAGTACTTCATTCAATCAAAACTTTTTTTTTTTTTTTTTGAGAGATAGGTAGCATGTTATTCGGTTCGTTTATTTCAGTTAGAAATAAACTTAGCTGAAAATGTGAATCAACTAGAATTCAAACTTGTGTCTCGGGTACCAACCACCAAGTCCTTTGCCACTTGCTTTAGGAACGGTCGGCAAGAGACTTTTGTTCTTAAATGAGGTTTTTGATAGAAGAATAAAGTATTCTTTTTATAAGAAAAAAACAGGCTTTTTGTGTTTTCCGGGACTAAAAATGGTCAAGTGCAAAATACAGGGACCTGGTTGCAAATCTAGGAGAGTGCAAGGAGTATACAAACATTTTATCATAAATTATAGGAAAATATTATTTGTACATTCCAAAAGGGGGTGTATAATTTATGTTCTTTTATCTAAGAATTTATAAAACCCTTTCAATTTTTAGTATTTAATTATATTTTTTTAAAAATTGTCTAGATGGAAAAATTAATTTTTGGCCCTGCATGAATGATGAAGTTATAAGATTTACACTTCTTTTGAAGTGTATCAGTAACATTCTCTAAATTATATGTGAAAAAAGGTTCCTTAACAGTTGTGGAAAATGAGAGTTCAAATTTAACATGTAGGGATTCTAATCTTTCAGTCTACGATGTATGCATTTTGTACTTTTAAATTCTATTTAGATATATGAATATTTTATTTAGCATATTTTTTTAAAATTTACTCAAAACCCTTGTATTATTTGGGAGATGATTAAGAGTGTGGTCATATGACAAGAATAAATATAATGTTCAATTAGTAGGGCTACTATACTCTTATGGGTATTAGGCACTTCGTACTCATAAGTTGTTTTCGATGATGGAGATTCCGAATCGACGATCCACTTCGTTAAATATGATCTAGAGTATTCGAAACTTCTAGAAAATAAATTTCGTAATTTTTCGAAATCATAATAATGTCCATCAAGCGAGCATAAAATGAAAGGTCAAAATCGAACGACGTCATAAAAATGGATGATCGGATTCTTCAATTTAAAATCGGAGTTATTGATCTTTATAAAGGTAGTGAATAGAATTTTCTATAAAAAATTCAACCTATTTGGATTTTTTGCACCGTTAAACTAGCAAGTATTCCATACCGGCCGTTAAAAATTGTCAATTTTATGAGCTTTTGATCGTAAGGTAAATGATGTCTAAAAATTATGAAATTTAATTTCTAAAAATTTTAAATGCTCTAGAAAATATTTAACGGTATGGATCGTTGATTCGGAAGCTCTATCATCGAAAACGACTTATGAGTACGAAGACGAT
>NW_017891774.1:0-10628 GCF_001540865.1 Ananas comosus | reverse complement strand
ATTTAGTAATAAATAATGAAATTATTAATTTATTAATTAAATAAATAATAAATATTAATTAATTATTATTAATCTATTAATAATAATAATTAAATAATAAATAATAAAAATTAATAAACAATTATTAATCATTATTAATAATAATAATTAATAAATAATATTACTCATAATTAATAATAATTAATCATTACAAATAATAATAAATAAATAATAATAATTAATTAATAATTATTAATCTATTAATAATAATAATTAAATAATAAATATATTAATTAGATTAATTAATAATTTACTGTCATTAAAATTAAATTTAGATTTTAATTAATCTTGTTCTCATCAAGGAACAAGCTAGTTCCAGAAAACGGGTGTAACAGCATTTCCAGCCTTCTACCAACTTGTTCCAAAAATCCGGGAACTATTGTTCCCGGGAACCAAACATACCGTCTGGGAACAAAAGGGAGAACAAGAGCTTATTCCCCCCCTTATTCCCGAACCAAATGCTACCTAAGTTAGACATGTATATATATGTGGCTTCATTTGGTTTGACTATTCTGGACCCAATGGCACTGACGGATTTTAATTTTGATGCACGGTTTTCAAGAAAAAGGGGTTTTATCGCAAAGAGGGTTTTTGTTCCTTGCTGTTCTTGCGTTGTAAAACTTCTCGTGCTCGTACGTGTGTCCTGGAGTAGGGTGGAGGATGTTTTAGGTAACTACTACTAGTGGGAAATTCAAATTTGAATGTGAATTTGAGGTTTATTTGATATATATATATATATATATATATATATATATGAGTCCGGCTAGGATACTATCGATAGTACCAAGGGTTTGGTGCTATCGAGTTTTCTATTGTTAGATTTAACCCTTTGATTATTTTTGCCCGTTAGATTATACTATTCAACTAACTACTCACTCAACCCTAAGGGGCCCACATCATTCTAACCGCACATTTTTCAATCCAAGAGCTAAAAAATTAATAGCACTAATAGTTTGGTGCTATTGATAGTATTCCAGCCTAGTTCTCTCTCTATATATATATAGTCGGCNAGGGCTTTTAGTGTGGCCCTGGGTGCTGCACAGGGCTTTGAGTGGCTGAGTGTAGTACTCAGTGGGCGATGGTGTGTTGTGGTATTATTCCCACAGGACCGCCGTTTGTGCATCTGAGTGTAGCTTTACTAATAGCAGCCTATTGGCGAAGCTAGGCTCAAGGACAGCGAGTGAGCAGTAGAGGCTTGAGAGCTTTGCTACATTCACTCATCGGTTGGTGCGAGTCGTTGTTTATATTACACGAGTTTGTAGCAACCTTCCTTAGGTTTGGCTTTGGTGCAAAGCAGCCACTTAAAGCGGTTTTTTATATTGCTTTTAGCTATAAGCTAAAAGCTTTTCCGGAGCCTAGAACCTGTTAGTTAGGTCTCCAGTGAGCGGTGGGCGTATATGATGGATGTCGTCGGTGCTTCACATGTAAACGTGTTTTCGGGGGTGTTTATGGATTTTAGTATAATAAAATACACCAAAAGCTCCAAAATGCAGAGCTGTCGTGTTTAGCTCCCAAAAGTTCCGGCCGGCTCTGTGTACGACTGTCCAGAGCTACACGGTCTCCGGCACGAGTACTAGTCCTTGTGTCCGCAGGTGACACCTCTCGCGGCCTAACTGTGTTTCAAGTCGCTTGACCCGCCCGACTTGAATTTGACGCGAATAGAGCGTTTGACCCCCGAACGACTGGGATTTCTTCTACTCGTGCTACTAGCCGTGATTAGTCCCTAGTAGCACGAGTGAAGGCCTTCGTAGCCCCACGGGAACTCAGTGGTTTTGTCACTGGGCTTAACCTTCACTACATGTTTTATCGAATTATTTTCGAATAGCCCGGTTCCCCCCGAACCAACCGGCCACCGACGACCCGTCGCCCGCGCGGGCGCTGTCCATCCACACCCGCTGCCTCCCTGCGGTCCCGCACGCAGCCTGCCACTGTCTTCCGCCATCGTCGCCACCCTTTACTACGGGATCTGCGTCCTTGGGCACCTCTTGTGTCGGAGTCAGGCCGACTATCCCTCGAGGCCGCCGCCCCCGTAGCCGCAACCTGTTCATGCCGGCTGGTCCCCCTCGGCCACGAGTATGACCGGTCTCCGCCTTCTACCGCCGCCGCTGTAACCTCGTTGGGCTCGGGCGTAACGAGCCGAGCCCAAATCGACCAGTGTCTCCGGTGTCGTCGCTGGCCCCTCGAAGCCCAACTGCCGCTACCAAATGGCCTCTGATCTTCCTCTGCCGGGTCCACCACGGCTCACCGCCATCGCCACCGCTTCGTGGGACTTGGGCGTGCTCGAGCTGAGCCCAAGTCCCCAAGTACCGATGGTACCGCCGTCGGCCCCTCAGAGCCCCACCGCCGTCAGCCGCCCCTCCCAGCGGCTTCCGAGCCCCTCCGTGACCACTCGCTGTCCTCCTTTTGCCTGGGAAGTGAACACGAGTCAACCCTACCCCTCGGTTCCCTCGTTACACTTCGACTCCCCTTCTCTTACAACGTAAAAGCCGCCGGCTTCCACGTGCGGCCGTTGGCCCCATCCGCGCTGCTCCCATCCCCTCCCACCACTCCGCCGACCCCTCTAGAGTTGACTCCCACCGACCGATCCGATCCCAAAGGAGGTACTTTTGGGATCGATCGTGGAAATTTATTCCACCATTTAATGTTTATTCAGATGGTTACTAGTCATAAAAGTTGGCTCAAGAAGTGTCGCGCTCATTTGGCGCGTCTACATGGAGGTGCAAGCTTTAGCGTATTTTACTATGTATTTTATATCCCACAAAACGCCTAAAAGGCAAAACGGTTAAAGCTGGGGAAACGCTTGTAAAACTTAAAAGCCCTCTAGGCAGGCAGCCTAAACACTTGCCCGACGCGGTCGCGCAAGTCGTGCTGTCCCCGTATCTTGAGTGTTAAAACAAAACAAGCTTTTCCACCGGTTAAACGCTGCTTTCGGTAGTAGAGAGATTAAAGGTTTTTGGTGTGTGTGTGTGTGTGGGTGTGGTGTGGGTGTATATATATATATATATATAATCTTTCGGTTAGTTACGGTAATCGGTTTTGGAAAACCGATTTTCGTGGGATTAATTGTGGGGTTGTCAGTTTAGTATTCCTTATATGTGGGTTAGATACTAACCCAGTTGACCCTTCGTAGGTCCGGTTGACGTTTTTCTACATGTAAGATATGGATCGCGAGGATCTAAAAGGTAAGTAACACCTAGAGGGGGGTGAATAGGTGTAAAAACGGCAAACTCGAAAATCTCGATGCAAATAAAATAAAGTAGCGGAAAATAAAACAGCACATCGAGAATTTAACGTGGGAAAACTCCAATTCGGAGTGAAAAACCCACGGGACCGATCATGCGAAGAAAATTCACTAAGAAAACTTGAGTACAAGTGATTTTGACAAAAATACACGACTCAATTTACCGATTTCTTGTTGATGGTGATCTTCGCCGGTCCTCGATCGATAGGAATCCACCAATCGACCTCGCTGCAACTCCTCGCAGCGTCAACGCCTCAACTCCTCAAAGCGTCCACCGAATCCTCGGCTTCACGCGAAATCCACGCGCCGAACCTCCTTCCGGAGCTTGTAGAATCGAAGATTTGTGGTGATTTAATCTTTGAATCCCATAAGCTATGAGGGTTTGTCTTCTAATCAAACATCAACTTGATTCTCAAATAAGATCTCGAGTAAAATCGAAGAACCAAGTCGATTGTTGATTTTTCGAAACTTGTTATGTGAATAGAAGCATTGAAACGGAAAAACAAGTTTCTAGGGTTTAGAATCAGTAAAAATTCAAAGCCTTAAACTTTAAGATGACCCCCATAGCTTATTTATATATTTAGAAGACTTAGAAGTAGACTAGGATTGCAAAAAGCCTTTTTTAAAAACATGTGTCGTCCTCAAAGACCGGTCCTCTCGAGGAGACCGGTCTGTGAGAGACCGGTCTCTCAAGTGAGGAACCGGTCCCTCGCTGCGTGACAAAAATCACAACGTTCGGGAACCGGTCTCTCAAGCTTGAGACCGGTCCCTCGCTGCGCGACAGAATTACCAAGGTTCGGGAACCGGTCTCTCATCTCAAGGGACCGGTTGCATCAAAACTCACGCAGTGAGGACCTTAGGGGAACCGGTCTCTTGAACTCAGGGACCGGTCCCAGAACACAAAAAAGTTCAATAAAATAGTTTTAAAGCAATCTAAGTCTTCTGAACATATTCTAATTAAGTATCTTCACTACAAATGATCTTTTCTTCATACCTTAGGTGCCGAACTTTACGAATGAATTTTTGTTCTTCAATTTGAATCTTTTCTTCAAAAACTTCCGCGATCAACCCTTCAAGACTCCATTCAACTTTACGAAATCCGCCAACCTATAAAATCCTTAACAATCTCCCCCTTTAGCGATTTCGTGACAAAAGAACATTATAAAGCTCGTACACAACTCAGAAGCAATAAAAAGAAGATCATCGCAATCACCAAACGACAATCTCCTGCATGATCGATCCAATAAACAAAAATTACATTTTTCAAACCTTAATACAGACTCTATGACTTAGACATGGAGTCTTGAAGTCTTGAATATTCTTGCAAAAACATTCTTAAAGCATAATCAAGATTCAAGCGTACTTATCATAAACAATCAAAGTAACAAGTCATAGTAGTTCAATAGTTTATCCAACTAAGCTAAATGCATCACAAGACATCAACATCATCATCATCATGAGCCATTTACACAACTAAGCTAAATGCATCACAAGACATCAACATCATCATCATCATGAGCCATCATCATCTCCCCCTTTTTGTCAGAAAGCGCCAAAAAGACAAAAGGAGGAACCCCACACAGTCAGTCGGAATCATCTCCTTGCAGAGGAAGATCTGAGCTGCAACATCCCAGTTTATCAAAAATGGCCTTCATCAAACGCTTGATTTTGCTGACATCCTTCCGTATCTGAGCTTGATTCGCAGAAAGTTTTTGAAGCTCCTCAGATAACCTTTGTTGCTCACAATATACTGACGAAACCGAGACATCCTCCTCAGATATATCCATGGAAGGACGGGAAGAAGTAGCTGCAGCAGGAGGTGGAGCACCAGAAGGTGAAGAAGCACGCTGGGACGGAGTTCGAAGCTGCACAGAGGATTTCACGAACGTCCTTTCATTGATCCTTCCCAAACTATGCTCATACGATGCACAACGAACATCCACGTCATGAAGTCGCAGAATCCTCATGATAATTAATGGAAATGGCAACCATTCATTTTGTCCAGAAGTTTTGATGTCCTTTGCCATTCTCCGCCAGATCAAAAATGGGATATTCATGTTGATATTTTTCGCACCTACAATATCAGGCCTAGCCAATAGATACATGTATAAGATGCGATCCCATCTCAAAATCTTCGTGTTTGCGAGAGGCAAAATGTTGTAGCAAACTACGAAGTTTAAAAACCTGTACTCTATTTTGAAATCCTTCGACAAAACCAGAATTCCGTTTGACTCTGTTCCCGGCATGCAAATAGAGTTCACAACACGGTTCCAATCGCGAAGTGAGTCAAACCCGGCCTATAGATATTCTACTCCTTCAGTCCTAGCTTCCATTCCTAGCATAGACGCTATCGTATCAGGAGTAATTGATAACTCAACACCACGTATGGAAGTGATGAACACGTACGAGCCGCCGTCGGAGTCACTCAAGTGACCTGCTCTCATATAGAATTCTCTAATCAATGCCAAACAGAATCCAGTTTGTTCCGGAAAATCACAAATCTGATGAAGATTTTCCTTTTCAAATAAATCCTGAAATCCTGGCACACAGTCAATGATACTGGCGACGCCAACATCGCGCTCACCAATACAATGTTTCGACGAGTACATTGACCGTCGAGCAGACGGAACATCCTGTAGACTGAGACGCGGAGGCTCAGAACCCGATTCTCTAATCTCAACACCTCCAGATTTCCGACGACCGGTATATCCAGATGCCTTTCCTTTTCCTTTATCCATAGCTTTGCCTTTCTCTTTATCAATAGCTTGTCCTTTCCCCTTTCCTTTTCTTGTATCCTTTTCCTTAGCCAACACCTCTTGAGTAAAAGCCTCCCAGTCCGGCTCATCCTCCTTAGATTCGTCGCTAGGAGCATACTCTTTCCCTTCATCCTCCGGTTGTTGCTCAACCGGCCGTTTACCCGAAGAGCGCTGTCGTTTGCTTCCGCGACCACCACCGGCCATCAGGACCACAAGAACAAGTAACCATGAATACATTTTGAAAAAATCCCCTGTTAATCATAAAGATTTTTACATATGAAACATAAGAACACTTAATTTTTGATTCCAAAAAAAAATTTCAGCAAATTGATATATAAATGCTAGATAATCCTAAGGGCCACAAACTCATGAGAAACCAAAACAAATCATGCATCAAAATCAGCAAAAACAAATTATCCACAAAAATATTAGAAAAACTAGATTTTGATGATAAAAAACCTATAAGAATGGACCAAAAAGATGAAGATATACAAGAGAATATGGAAACAACAGGTCTAAGAACAAGATCAAAGCACATTAAGGCAGATTTAGCTAGATCTGTAGAAGAAACACCAAAAAATCTGAAACAAAACTCATTTTCGAAGTATATGATGAAAATGCAACAAAATCCGAAAATCATACCTAAAATCAGTGCAAATCCACGAGGAACGTGAGAAAATACCGATCTGGAGACAAGGGAAGAGCAAGAGAGAAAATAGGGAACAGATTAAAACGCGTACAAAGCACATCGAACTAAAACCCCTTTATCGGGTCAGGCAAAGGGACCGGTCTCTCCTGCCTGGGACCGGTCCCAGAGCCTGGAACTTAAAAAAAATTTGGAATAAGTTCGAAAATTCCAGAAAAAATATATGTTAGCCCTTAATGTTTAATCAACAAAAATAACCAATTTCCATTCAAAAACTTCAAATAAAATTTCATAAATAAATTTTGAAAAATCAATTTCAAGGATATTCAAATTGTCAAAAATTGTTGACCCGAAAATTAATGAAAAATTCTAGATACATATAAAATAAAATCCCACACATCATGCAAGATCTAGGAATTTATTGTATTGTTTTATCATCATATTTGTTAAAGAAAATATATAAATAATTCTCAGAATCGTGATATTAAAATAATATGTTCAAATTGAGTTATGCACAATATTCGAGACAGAAATGGCTCTTTGAGCATCTTTTTATTAACATTCCACCTTATATCACCTTCGAGATGTATAGCTCTTTGAGCGATTTTTTTTTTTCTCTCTGAAAAGTATTTTCCTTTTGTTTTATAGAGATACTTTAATCAACATGTGGTAGCTGCACACACTGACCGGACGACCGGGGTGGTAGCTCTTTCCTCCATGTGGTAGTTTTCACACTCCCAACAGGGATATAACTCTTTCCACATCTTGACTCTCAAAAACTTTTATAACCAAAATCGGAAAGACTCCCCCTAAATCAGTGCAACCCTCAATTCAAAAATATTATTGCAATTTCAAAAACAAAGAAAGAGTTATTCATCTCATAACGAATAATCAAACAGACAATAGCAACATTTAAAGTTCGAAGCATGAGGTGTTGAATTTGATTCAGTATGCTAAAAAGAATTTCAATGATTTGATCGTTCAAAAATTATGACAATATAGAACAACTTTGACAGTGATCAATCAAAAATTAAATATGAAATAATTAAAGTTACGGACCAAATCAACTTCCAAAAGTAGCAACATTATTCAAGAAATTCAATCATCTCTCAAGCATAATCAGGAAATACCGGAAACCATGCACAAAAACAAAATGCAACATGCACATGATCTATGGCCCAAGAGAATATATCTAGATTGAAGGATTCATACCAATTGCCTTTCTCAAATGCAGAAAACGCTTTTGATCCAAAGGTTTGGTTAAAATATCTGCAAGTTGATTTTCAGTTGAAATGTATTCAAGTTGTAAAACGTTTGATTCAACCAATTCTCTTAAAAAGTGATATCTTAGTTCAATATGTTTTGTTCGAGAATGTAAAACCGGATTTTTAGAAATATTAATTGCACTTGTGTTGTCACACAGAATGGTAAGAGTGGTGGAAGGGATCCGATAGTCGCTTAGTAAGCTCTTCATCCAGATCAATTGAGTAGAGCAACTCCCGGCCGCAATGTATTCAGCTCCAGCAGTGGAAAGAGCAATACAGTTTTGTTTCTTACTATGCCAAGCAACCAGACAGTGTCCAATGTAGAAACAAGCTCCACTGGTACTTTTCCGATCATCTGCAGAGCCTGCCCAGTCAGTATCCGAATAGCCGATTAGATCAAGGGATGTTCCCATAGGATACCAGAGGCCATATGCGGTTGTACCTTTAACATATCAAATGATCATTTTAACCACTTTCAGATGGACTTCCTTAGGGTTAGCTTGATAACGAGCACAAATTCCAACACTAAAAGCAATATCTGGTCTGCTCGCAGTCAAGTACAATAGGCTACCAATCATGCTTCTGTATTGTTTCTCATCCACNGAGGCCATATGCGGTTGTACCTTTAACATATCAAATGATCATTTTAACCACTTTCAGATGGACTTCCTTAGGGTTAGCTTGATAACGAGCACAAATTCCAACACTAAAAGCAATATCTGGTCTGCTCGCAGTCAAGTACAATAGGCTACCAATCATGCTTCTGTATTGTTTCTCATCCACGCTCTATCCTTCCAAACTCAACCCAAGTCCTTTGTTGCTTGTACCCATTGGAGTGTCAAAATCCTTTGCATTGTCCAATCCAAATTTCTTAACCAACTCTTTCGCATATTTAGATTGACACAAGTGAATTCCATCTTCAGTTTGCTTAACTTGAAGTCCGAGAAAATAATTAAGCTCCCCCATCATCGACATCTCAAACTCGCTTGTCATTAATTTTGCAAAATCACTGGCATCCTTATCTTTAATTAGTTGCTCCAAAGACTATGTCATCGACATAAATTTGTGCCACAATGAAATCATTCTTTAAGTGTTTTACAAAAAGAGTTCTATCTGCTCCCCCTCGGTTGTAGCCCTTTTCCAAAAGATATTTTGTCAAGCGTTCGTACCATGCTCGTGGAGCCTGTTTTAGTCCATAAAGTGCCTTTTTCAGTCGAAAAACATGATTTGAAAATTTTGAGTCTATAAAACCTTTTGGTTGTTCAACATAAACTTCCTCTTTTAAAAATCCATTTAGAAATGCACTTTTAACATCCATTTGAAAAAGAGTGATTTTAAAATGACAGGCAATCGCGAACAAGATACGAATTGATTCAAGACGGGCAACCGGGGCGAAGGTTTCATCAAAGTCTATTCCCTCAATTTGTGAGTACCCCTGAGTAACAAGTCTCGCTTTGTTTCGAACAATAGTACCATCCTCATTTTTCTTATTTTTAAAAATCCATTTGGTACCTATGATGTGTTGTTGCTCAGGACGAGGCACTAATTCCCATACATCATTGCGGACAAATTGACCAAGTTCTTCTTGCGTGGCATTTATCCAATATTCATCACGTAGAGCTTCATCGACATTCTTTGGCTCGATCAACGAAACATAACATGCAAATTCACATTGTAACTGACTTCTTGTTCGCACACCAACAGTAGGATCCCCAATGACATTTGATAAAGGATGATCTCTCGACTCTGTCAGGGGTGTAGTCTCAAGAGATATGCTTGGGATTTCAGATGAGGTGTTTTGAGGCTCAGATGAATTCATCATTTGAAGCAACATTTTCAGAAGATGCAATGGAATTATCAAGTGCAGTGACATCATCATTCACAGGTAATACAAACGGAGAATCATTATCATCATCATTCATCAAGGAGTTAGAAGAACCATTCACAGAAGAATTTACTGAAGAAGCTTCATCTACTTTTATATTAATAGATTCTATCACCGTCTTAGATCGTAAATTGTATGCACGATAAGCACGACTTGAAGTAGAATAACCAAGAAAGATACCTTCGTCACTTCGAGAGTCAAATTTTTCAAGATTTTTACGATCCCGAAGGATAAAATATTTACTCCCGAAGACACGAAAGTATTTAACATTTGGTTTCCTACCAAGCCAAAGTTCATACGGAGTATTTAAGGTACCCGGGCGCACATAAATCCGATTGATAACATAGACAGCCGTGTTAATTGCTTCGGCCCAAAAGTGTAAAGCAATTTTCTTACTATGAAGCATAACACGTGCCATCCCCTGTACAACCCGATTCTTGCGTTCAACAACTCCGTTTTGTTGGGGTGTATAAGGAGCTGAGAATTCATGTCTTATGCCATTTGAAACACAGAAATTAATAAATTTTAAATTTATGAATTCTCCCCCTTGATCATTTCGAATACGTACTATTTTATCATTACGCTCATTTATAAGACGGAGACAAGTCTCAGAGAAAGAATCAAAAGTATCAGCTTTTTCACGTAAGAAAGCACTCCATACAAAACGAGTAAAGTCATCAACAATGAGCAAGATATAACGTTTTCCACCCAAACTTTGAATCCTAGATGGTCCCATCAAATCCATGTGAAGTAATTCTAAAGGTTTAGATGTCCCTAAGTGGTTCAAATTCTTATG
>NW_017891773.1:0-10000 GCF_001540865.1 Ananas comosus | reverse complement strand
CACAGGAATTAGCTTATCGACTCCCCGAACAGTACTATAAGAATCAGTACTGAACATCCCTCCTGTAATAGTACAGGCCCCCATAGCAATGACGTATTTTGGTTCAGGCATTTGCTCATATAATCTCACTAAGGAAGGAGCCATTTTCATTGTGACCGTGCCGGCTGTTAAAATTAGGTCCGCTTGCCTAGGACTTGATCTTGGCACCAACCCATAACGATCAAAGTCGAATCGCGAGCCTATTAATGAAGCAAATTCAATGAAACAACAACTGGTACCATATAGAAGCGGCCATAAACTGGAGAGTCTTGACCAATTCGAAAGATCATTCGATGTAGTTGAAATAACTGAATTGGGGGTTGTTTGGTCAAGTAACGGAAACTCAATCAAATTCATAACTGTCTCAATGTAATCTTTTCCTTCCTTTTTTTTTTTATTGTCTGAATACTCAGTTAAGACCATTCCAACGCTCCTTTTCGCCATGCATAAACTGAACCCACAATTGGGATAAGCACGAAAATTAAAGCTTCGATAAATACAGATACACCCAATACATCGAAACTCATTGCCCATGGATAAAGAAAGACCGTTTCAACATCAAAAACAACAAAAACTAGAGCAAACATGTAATAGCGGATTCGGAATTGTAACCAAGCGTCCCCCATAGGTTCTATGCCCGATTCATAACTAGAGAGCTTCTCTGGTCCTTCACTAACCGGGGCTAAAACTCCTGAAATTACAAATGCCAAGATAGGAATAACGCTTGATATTATTAGAAATGCCCATAAAATATCATATTCGTGAAGCAGAAACATAAATGTACTCCTATTAATGTGGAATATGCTGAATTATTCGAGTTGGCATTGTCAATTCATCCAGAACTTGTTTTCCTAGGTGAAACAAGAATTGATTTTAATCAAATCAAAGTGCATAGTTCAGAGTTTGTTTGCTGTGTGGCATGTCTTGTTTAGAGATTCATCCAACGGAATCGGGATTCCATTTTGGATTTCGATTCTATTTAGATATGGTGTAGACATAAGGCGTTCTTACACAAACAAAACTCTCTCACTTTGTCTCGCTTTCTCTATTCTCTATAAAAAAATAGATATAAGATATAAAAAATATTAAATAATCAAATTCTAAATAATAAAAGATTCTAAATAATAAAAGTAATTTAATTAAATACTAAACATACAAAAAACACCAACAAAAACAAGAAACACAAAAAACCTAAACACCCACAACCCAGTCACACGCAGTGAATGAAATTGAACGATTAATATCGCCTTTCATGCAAAAATATTACGATTTCGATGGCTTCCTTTCCGGATGTCGATTGGGATAAGGCTTTGATCGAGAGCTAGGAGATTCGGTTGTTTAACCTAAGAGAGGAGATCCAGTTTACAGAGGAGATGCCAGGGGCAGTGGCTGTTCAATGAAGTTTCTAAGGGGCTTTTTTTAGAAAAAGATAAGATCCTACTATAAAACCAAAGGAGATTGCCAACAAGAGTAGCTTAAAAGCACCTAGTTACCGAGGCAGATGAGAAGAACTGAACAAGCCAAGAGGAGTACTCAATCAAAGCGAGCTTTCATTTTAGCGGGGGAGAACATCAATCGTTCAGAAAACGATTCAGAAACCACCGTTGAGAAGGGTATGTGAAATAGTAGACGATGGACCAGCAGAGTACTAGAATAGGTGAAGCTTTTTCGTTACCAAAAGATATTAGTAGTTTAGTAATCGGAGCAGATGATAGACCAGAGCGGACCGGAGAGTGAACCTTAGATGGTAGGGGACAATAGAGGATAACAAGCCAGAAAAGTTCAAAGGGCTTTTTCCTTCCGAAGAGAGTAGTTACTAAATGGACAGGCTTGGTTTTGATGCCGATTGACGGCTTTCTTGCCCTTGCTTTCTTTCCTAGTCCTGAGTTTTTCTTCTTGACTATTGCTTGGGATTGGGTTTTACACTATTCAATACAAAATATCTACTCGTGGGCGGAGGGGAGGCAATAGATTCATCTTGTCCTTGGCTTGTGAAGGGAAGAGAGGCTACAGGGTATCTGACCCCGATGACATAGGGACGGTTAGGCTTGTTGGCTGGCTTATGATGGTTTCCTGTCCCAATTCAACATATTCCTTTTTTTGCTCCTGCTTGGTAGCAGGCTTGTGTGCGAGCTTGGTCCGGTTTCGATTCCTAAAGCCCCCCATTACTATATTTGCGGTACGGGACAGGCAATGGATATTGTTCGGGGTAGGACTATTCGAGGGGCAAGGCAAGGGAATGGGGAGAAGGGAAGGCTAGAGCTGACAAGCGAATACCTGCTTCCCGTGGCGAGCATAAACCTTTGGCTCGTTGGTTCATACTAAATCTGACTTCTTCCGGTTCGACTTGATGAACAACAGCAACCGGTCCATTACTGTAGTCCCTGACCTTTGAAAGCCAAGTGCCCTCCTCTGGTCCTCCGTTCACTAACTTCCTCTCCTCTTTTGAATAGGAAGAGCAGCTGGTTTTGGAACAAAGTAATGCTAATTGAGCGAGCCCAGCGCTTAATCATAGACGAGCCAGGGGGTGGTTCTTTCTCGCCACTGAATAAACCCTTCAATTGAGCTTTAGTTCGTACTCCCCTTCCATCCGGTTGGTTAAAAAGTATGTTCATCGGTAAGGACTGGAGTGGACAATATGAATTCCCTTCTTTTGCACAAAGGGAACGATCAATGACTGGAGTGGAGCTAAAGGATTCCTTTCAGGCAGGAAGCCCAAGCGGAACGGGCTACAGTAGGTAGTAGTCCAAGTCTTTCTCCTCAGTTTTTATAAGTGAGACGAATCCCGTCTGAAGCACGAGTTGAACGGCCTACAGAATCAGAAAAAAGTAAACCCGAAGGGGCAGCACAAGGTCTTCTCCTCAGAAGAAGCTGAATAAAGGGCGATGGCTTCCGTTAGGAAGTTGAGTTGAACCTCTTTCTTCGCCTTCTCTTCTCTCTCTGGTGTAGCAACCGACCCCGAAACAGCCGAAAAAGCCACTGGAGCAGGTTATAGAACTGATACTAGCAACTGTTTCAGGTCTATTTCCGTACGTAGGAGTAACTGCTTCCGTAGGAGAAGGCACACCAGCCAGCCCAGGAAGCCAAGGTTGAAAGATAAAGATCACAGACATGTGGTGAACCATACCGAGATAAAGCAAGGCACTTCCCAAGCTTGAAGTGGGAATGGAGAGGCACGAGACAGCCCTCAAAAAAGGCGAAATCCACGAGAAGGCCTCTTTGAGTAAAGATAATCGTGGCACCCTCAACATGGTCTAAAAAAGCGGAGAGAGGAACCCTACCAGAGCAGAGAGCATCGGAGCAACGGAAAGAGGCGCAGCTCCAGGGAAACACAGGTGACGGAGCTGCGAACCAAACGGGAAGGGCGAAGGAGACGGCGAGGAAGAAGGATCGCATGTTAGTCGAGTGAAGGACCCAGACAGGGTTTCATATAGTCGAGCTAATCAGTCCAGAAGTCAGAGCAGAGCAAGAGGATAATGGAAGATTTTTTTAAGGGGTCTCTGAGTTTGCCGATGCGCTTCCAGGTAAGAAGGGGATAATTGGCCGAAATGGTTGCCCTTCGTAAAGCAAGCCCATGGAAATCCTCAAGAAGTCGATGCCCTCTGCAGAACACTCTGTTCCCTTGATGCCAGTCACTGGAACTGATGCACTTAGACCCGTCCCAGATAGTGTATTGATCCCGTCCGGCAGCCCCTTCATTAACCCCTTTTCCGGAAACAGACCGAAATGAATGGTTTTCTGGTTCCCCCTCAAGATGTCTTTTTCGACAGCGTGAACAAAAGAAGCTCGTGCCTGGTCGGGAAGTTCCTGGGATCAAGACCGGACCTTAGATTCATCAGAGATAAAGCCCGCTGCCCTTTTATTTTTGGCAAGGTCCCATACATTATGCCTACGTGGCACCTCGGATAGTCATGGATCCTTGAACCATTAACGGGATCATATTTTTTGTCTTGGTCAAGAATCCAATTGGTGACCAATGCTGAGTCATCGATTGCTTCCACCTGGCAAAGTCCCAGCTCCTTGGCTCGTTGGATACCGAGTGACAGAGCCTGGATCTCGGCTGTGTTATTCGTATGAACACCAATTTGAACAGAACCCTCTGCCACCATTTGATTGCTTAATCACATAGCCGCACCCGCCCGGGGTTTCCTCGGCTCGCACCGTCGTAATGTAACTGTGCACAGTTATTTCTATCTGGGTTCTGTCATTCTGGGTTGTCGACTCACTCTATGCTGCAGGTTGAATTGTTCCAGAACCGCTTCCACGGAATTTTAGGGATTTGGGTCTGCTGTATCAATGCACCAGGACGGACTCCCTCTATGGATTGGTTTGTCTTAAAATATCGCATAGTTCCGAGACCACCAGATTTGAGCTGTGATCATTTTTGGTTTTTATTGCAGTAACCAATTGAGTTTTGGTGTCCTACTCGTTTGAACCCAATCTCTTTCAATCCATGCTATTAGATCCGAAATTCCATGGACGCAATTGGACATTCAAAAACACAAATGCGTGTGTGTTTCCTCTGCCCGCTTGCACATTGGGCACCTGAAAGGTCCATTCCCATACGTGTCAATCTGTCGCCGGTGAGCACTTTCCGATTTCTCCACTGCCAGTCAAAAGTCAAGGTCGACGTAGGCCTCTTCCATCTATCTCTGTCGATTTAGAGTGGGATTGCTCTGAAGGTATAATATTCTAGGTAGAAGCAATTTCGGGGAAAATCCAGCAGCAGTTTAACCAATTTCTCGCCCAGTGGAGGTAGTAGCAAAGTCAGTGGTTTCCTCCTTTTGTGAAGTCTTTTTACTATTTTTATGCGGGTCCCACATAATGCACTCTCGGCACATGGGCTTTGTTTGTCTTGAGCTCTTTACCTACTATAAGGTGGTTAATTCAATCTATAGTAATAGGGACGATTCAATCATTCAAGTGACGGAATGGCAAGTATTCCGCCTTTTCATCGTGCAGTTGGTTCAAGTTCTGATTCTGATTTTGTTTCCTTTCCCACGTGGAAGGAACAAATTCCCTTTTTTCTTTTTGTTTTTTGAAAGAGAGGAAAAGAACAAGAGGGATACTTTTTTTTTTACTTTACCTTGGCCAATTGACTTGCTTGCTACAGGGTTTTTCCCATAATCCAGATGAAGATTGTGCACACTTTACCTTTGAGCAGTCGATGTACCACTTGACCCTGTACCAGAGTTCCGATCTCTTCCATTCCATTTTGTCTGTCTTGGTTTCGATCGGTGAACTTTCATTCGAGATCAAAAAAATAGAGGAGGCCTATGTGAGTTGTAGTAGAAAGAAGCCTGGCAAGCAAGGGAAATTGTTCGAACTACGGAACCTAATCGATAGCCTATCCCGTGAATGAAGACTGAGGCTGGATTAGCAGCCTATCCAAACTACTGATTCCATTCCCCGGCCTTCCAAGCTGTCTTTACTTCTTTGAAAATGTTGGCAAACATAAAATGGAAATAGAAGATCTGGAAAACCTGATGCTCTTCTGCCTTCGAGTTTTAGATAGATCTTACCTCTTTTTTTTTCCGAAATGATTGAAGTTTTTCTATTTTGAATCGTCTTAGGTCTAATTCCTATTACTATAAAGAGGATTTTTTTGGACTGCATATTTACAATACAGACGTGGTGATCAGTTGGACCTTTGATTGAGTAACATTTCTTTTTTTGATTGACCTCCTCCCTTCTTGAGGTAAAATTCCAGTAGCTTTGTTTTGTTAAGTTATTTTATTGTGATTCGACATAAGATAGACGGAATCACGCTCTGTAGGATTTGAACCTACGACATCGGGTTTTGGAGACCCACGTTCTACCGAACTGAACTAAGAGCGCTTTCTTACGACAGGAGATAAAGCAGTAAAGAAAAGGATGATTTTTCGCATGCTAATTAAACTCCAAATTTTGTCCAAAAAGAATCGAAAATAATTAATCCCTCGTCACTGCCCATACGATAAGTAATGGGTAGGGATGAGAGGATTTTAACTTGTTAAAAATTGTTTACCCCAATCAAACGCGCTACCAAGCTGCGCTACATCCCTTTTCAAAATTGTTGTACAGTGTCATTGTACAAAATCCCTGTCTAGTTTTCCACATCTTGATTTTCTCCTCTATCTATATACAACTTTCTTGTCATTTCTTCTTTTTGTTTTCATATAATATAAGAATTATATACATCTGAAACCCGTATAAAAAAAGAATTAATATTTATTGGTAATGCTCAGGAAGAAGGGGTCATCTTTTTCTTTTTTAGGGACAGGAAAATCTCATCTATTGGTTCATTGTACATATCTATTTAAGTTAGGTCGGAAAAATAAATCAAAATAATCTTGAACTACAGCATCTGACCATATATTTTGAAAAATCAAGAAGGTCAATGCGAGATAGAAAAACATATCTCTCCGTGGCACCTGTGCTAACTACTCTATGGTTTGGGTCTGACGCGGGTCTATTGATAGAAATTAATCGTTTATTCCCAGATGCCTTGTCATTCCCTTTTTTTTTTTCCACCTAGGAGTATTGAATCGACTAATCCCTAAGCGGGTAGCCCGCCCGCATAAGACGAAGGATAAAGCCTCAGAAGCGAAAGGACCATCCCTAGTATCGTAGTCGAGTGCTCATTTACCGCTGAAAAGGAAGCGAATAAACGGATAAAAAACCCTGGCCAGGATCAATCACTTTTCAACGCTTCGCTTTCATTTCAATGCAGTATGCCGCTTTCCCGCTGACTTTTTTTGAGTAGAAAGAAGACCTCTTGTTTGCAGACTAATAACCCGCCCTTGAAGAATGACTTACTTTTGAGGGGGTCCCTAGTTCACAAGCAGCCTGTTCAGCCCCACACTCCGTGGAAGCACACTGTTACCCATGCCATGGGACGAATTGATTAAGTCGAAGAATGCGTTCCGGTGAGCAAGTTATCTTCTCCCTTTCCTCTGTTCTTTATGAAAAAGGTCGGACTCGAATTCTTGTCTTTTCGACAAGCCTACGCTTCTTTGAAGTGAAGTACTTTGCCTCTTTTTTCCGATAGAGCTCTCTTTCCTTTACAAAGTAGGGGTGTGGGACTTTTTTTTACAGTTAGGAGCTGTCTACGGTTATTGAGAGGGTAGAGAGATCCAGCCATGAATATAGGAATCGGGCTTTCGACAACAAGGGCCAGTATTGGCGCAGCAAGGAATGGGCTATCTAACTCACTCAAGGGACGGGAAGGGCCTTACAAATGATAAATAGAAGAGATAAGCTAAGCAGGCAGGCAGACTAGGCCATTAGCACTTGATGAGCTCAGAGCGATGAAAGAGCATTTGCGGGAGAACGCTAACAAGGGCAATTGAGACCAGGAAATAAGGCATTTTCTCGCATGTGTTAAGGTATCGCTAGTTGAGACAGCCTAAAGAGGGGCTTAAACAGGGGCTTTCGACTAAAGAGAGAGGCATTGAGACGACCCACTAAGTACACTACTACTATGGAGATAGCCTGAACTGGGCTTGTTACTCTTATTACTAAAGGCGCTCGCGGCTAGGCGGGCACAGGTGGACTAGACCTCAAACCATTATTAGCACTTGAGCTCAGAACGAAGAGAGAGCATTTGCGGCGGGAGAACGCTAAAACAAGGGCGATTGGGAGGGGCGCATGTAGAAGCCGAAAAGAACGCATTTGACTGCATTTGAAGGTTACTAGTTACATTGACATGATAGGGCCTGGACTTGTTGCTGAAGAGAAAGGTAAGACGATCACAACCTATGGAGATATAGCTTCTTACTCAACCTAAAGAGATATTGCCATCGAGACACAATGCTAAATTTGGATGGGCGTAGACCAGGCAGGCTAGGAAGTAGAGCTAACCTAAGCAGGAAAAGATCTTTACAGAGGGGACCCAGTGAGGGAGTGGGAAGAAAAGAGAGGGAATGGTATAGCCCTATAGGGAATATGGAAACATATGGGAATTGGCATAGTAGCATAAATAGGAATTAGGAAGCATATGGGAATGCCATAACAGAAATCCACTAGAGCTTATGCCAAGGATGACTTTCCCAACACTATCAGTCCTACTCATGCTTGTTAAAAAGAGGAAGATCGCTAATTACAGGCAGTGTGTTCCACCTATGAGAAGATCAATTAAACTGGCCTCTCTCTGGCTTTTTGAACATATAAACGACATACTAAGCAGAAGCGCGTAGACTCAAAAGAAGGGAGAGGGGAGGGAGGACGAGGAAAAAAAAGGACGGAGATTCGGGATAGGAGATCGGTGGAGCATGTTGGGTCAACCAACTAGAAGCATCTCTTTGAAAACCATGGGTTTCATGCAATCGAATGCTATGTTGGCCTCTCCCTGTCCTTAGTAGTGGCCGTTGATAGTTCCTTCCGCCATAAAAGCCAGAATCAGTAAGATTATGCTGAGCATAAGAAGGTGAAAATCCTTGACTTTGCGGTTAAGAGAGTTTCAGTTTAAAGAAAAAAGAAGCCCTTGAGCTTCAAGAGGTGTGTGTCTACTTTACTTGGTGAAAGCCGACCCATTGGAGCACCGACCACACGTTCAGCCTATCAGAAAGAGCTGAAGCAAAACGAGGATTCCTCCTTGACCGCCGGCACCATCGTGAGCTTGAGTTGAGTAGAGTCATTGGGACTCGCTAATCCCCCGTTGGATGGACAAATGAGTGGTCTCTTCCTTGCAATGCCTATCTTGATGATAAGATAAGGTTCAATGGACCTAGCTGGAAGCATGGGCTTTGACCGATCATTGGTTCTCATCAAGTCTACCGTCCAATTACGAGATTGGTTCATCAATTCATCAAGGAGGGTGCCCGATCAGAGAATGGAATCCGTCACAGCAATCGAGGGATCTCTTCCAGCAAACGATTTGTTCCATACCAGAAATCTGACTCCCCTCCATGGATGATGCCATCCAAAAAGGGAGAATGAATCCCCCCATTTGGAGTAACTCAGTGAGACCGGCAGGCCCATTAAGAAATAAGGTCGGTTGCCGCCTTTCAATCAAAAAAGAACAGTACAGTACTCCGGGATGAATGACAATGGTCTAAACTGATGAAAAGTTCCGTCACTTCACATCAGTGAAAGAATCGTCATTAACCAATCATGTATCGCCTTGAAAAGTCAAGGGTTAGCGAGCGCAAAGATGCGGATTTGACCCGCACCCTCTTTCTTAGAATAGAAGCCAAGCGGCCTTTGGGGATAGGAGCTTCGCCTGGTACCATGCTTTTAGAGAACAAGACGAAAGTCCCAGGCCTATTTTCCCGGGATGGCACTTCAGTACCTGGGAACTACTGTCCCAGGATGCCAAAGGTATGATCCATACATTGAAAGTGTCAACGTTGACTCACAAGCGCCACCCTCACCGGGTAAATCCGGAGAAGGGCAACTGCTTCTGTAGGTAACGACTCAAATAATGATTTTCATTGTGTTAGAGTCGCCGTAGTCGGTGTTGAAGACCAACTTGGTATAAACCGAAATAACCTTACTTAATTCAAAGGTCTCGATTTATAGCGAGGAACATACCGTTCCATTAGTAGCTGTCATAAGCTAAGCTAAGTATTCGAAGACCGAGGCTGCGGGATTATATCAAGGCTAGGTCAAAGACCAAGAAAGGCCTACCTCTTCCGCGATTCGAGCTCAAGCTATCACTGCCCTCTCTCAGCATATCGCTTAGGGATCCCTACTGCCTATAGAAGGGGACTCCAATGTTCGCGCCCAATCCATTCGGCGGGAAAGGAAGGGTTGACAAGCGGGTTAGGGCTGACGCCACCCATTCAAACGAAGAAAAAGTGATTCAGAGAGTCGTGACCACCCTATTATCTCCGCTCACGGAAAAGGGATCCGAGCCATGTCTAAGTGAATGCCATCCCCTACGTCTAACCCGTGGTCTCAGTCTTCTTTTCTTCATGGGAAGGGGAGTTGAGCCCCCCTCGGCTTATTCCAGTGACAGGGGTGAAAGGCCACTGGCTTC
>NW_017891772.1:1940-13019 GCF_001540865.1 Ananas comosus | reverse complement strand
CAGGTGCTTCTTTTCATATGACTCCATCATGATTCATGTTACTTTCGTTACCTGTCCCTATTGCTTCTTACCCCGCTCACACTCGCTATTTTTAGACAATCATCCTGTGCTAAAGATCCCTCTTGACACCAGTCCTCCTGTTTACTCATCTCACAATGGACATTATTGACAAAACCATACCCACTGTGGTGTACGCAGAGTCTGGTCCCGGAAATTTATGTGCCTCTGTTTTACATGTTGCACATATCCAAAAGGAATTTCACACTTTAAGATCTTTTATTCTGTTAGCAACAGATCTAGAGTAAACTGAATAGCATCGAGAAAGTGCAGGTAGCATTGACGCATCTTCTTTAGTGTCGTGTTCACGGCATCGTCGAACAGTGGATCTCTTCTCTGGTGATTGGACAGGATGATATTCTAGCAGCCATAGGCGTGATGCCTGTACTACAATTGGGATCATCGGTGTCATCTACCAATAACCAAACATAAAAAAGCTGTTACGCAAACCATAGACTATTTCAACGCATCTCTACCCTCTACTTATGGCATCCCCGTGAAAAAAGGATCTACTTTAGGTCACCTATTTCCTTTCAACATCCTTAGATGTTTTAAGTTCGTTCTGTGGCGTGGTATAAGCAAATTTTTTCCTGTTCCAACTTAATGCTTAGTTGTAATTGGTGTCAAACGAGCATAAACAATACTACTCCACCTTTCCGCTTTAGTAACCTGTCTCTGCATTGCTGCTTTTGATTTAATCTCATTGCCGAGTTTGGGGTCGCTAGACTAACGTCCTATTTCTACATAAACGCATGCGTAAATGGGTAAATAAACGATAAAACTGATGTGATTCTTTGTGGATGAACATATTCGTCGTTATCCTGGATATATTTTATGAAAACACGTCTGAAGCTATTGCAAATATCATATAAACAATTTACCAGTTGATTCAAAATCAATTTGCACAAGTTTAAAATTTCGTTCAAACTCTGGTGGTGAATATAGTACTCTCTGAATGTCAAGACAAATTCTATGCTAAGTCAAGGCAGCTACCTCAGCTTTCTTTGCCATATGCTCATTCAAACAAAATGGGTTGCGGAAAGAAAGCATCGTCATATCATGGAATACTGCTCGTCTCTTCTTTGATAGTTCTGTTCCTTCTACAATTTGGGCCTGAATGCTGTCAATAAGTGTTAACTAATCAACATTAGCCTTCACAGTGTCCCTTTCATGGTGTCTCTCTAAGTGAGCGGTTCGGTTGATTGTGTGCCACAGCCATCCTTCATAATGATCATTCTACCGAGTCTTCGGTTTGCAAGCTGCCTATGTTTTGCTACCGATCCTCTGAACGGAAAGATGAGATACAACTGTCTCAAACTGGGCTAATTGTATCTATCTAGGGTTGATTAGTTCTTCGAGCGCACTTAAAGGGTATCGGTTCTATGTCCTAACACGAGACGCCCTCGAGCCATCACAAGTCTTCGTAATTGTTCATTGGTGATGTGATTTTCTTTGAGACATTGCTTCTGCGTAATATCTAAACTACCTAGTTAACTGCAACCAGCCACTCTCAAGCATACCATTCCATTCCTGGCCTGCTCTTTTCCATCGCATTATATTCTGTTTTGCATGTATGTTCTTTTCACAGAGCATATCCATCTTTATCCTAAGAGGACTCTATCTCCCTAATACCTCTCCTCAAATGAAAGGAAGTTCATAGGGCCTACTCATATTGAACCTTCTGTCTGTAAGCTTACTGCTCACCGACGATTCCTCAAACCGACTCCCGTAAGCGTCGCTAACACCACCTCGAGAGACGCCAGCAACCATAAGGTTCTTTGGTTGTGTTACCACTTTCACATTTTCTCTTTTCTCTGCCCATTTCCATCTTTCTCTTGTCACCTCCATCAATACTACAGTCAACAGGTTTCAATCCTCATTTGATACACAGTCCACGAACCATACCGCGAGCTGCTACCATTCCTGAGTGGCAAGGATGCTATTGTCTGACGAACGTTAAGCTGCTCACAACACGTACCTGACCATTGTTCCTCCTTCCTCCAGGAAAGGTTCACAATCAGTGTGCAAAAACTACAAGTTAGAGACGAGTCTGATGGTTGCATTGATCGATATAAGACGCATTGGGTTGCTCGCGCTTTACTTCAAAAGTATGGGCATCGTTACGGGAGCGAAAAAAAAAAAAAAAAAAAAATAGACATTTTCTCCGTTGCCAAAAATGACTCGTGTTCGCCGGTTCTTGAGTGCTGTTGCTGTTTGCGTCTCGTGGTTGGCCGTTATAATTCACTGATGTTAAAGAATGTTCCCTTTTTTACATGTTGATCTTCACGAAGAAGTTTTACATGGAGCCACCTCCTGTCTAAATCAATCTGCCCTCGGTCCATCGGTCTGCTACTGTCCGCAAGGCGTAATGGTCTTAAACTGAAGCTCCCTCGTGGCTTGTTTAGAGAAGTCTGCGACTGCCGTTATCTCTGCGGGTTTTCGTCAGAGTAAAATGATCAATGCATTATTTCCATTCACTGCTTCTGCTCAGGTACTACTCGGTTTTAACTCTCTATGTGATGATATGATTATCAGCTGGTGATGATTCCCGATTTTATACTTTATCAAGCTTTCTTTCAACGTCAAATGAAATGAAGGATCTCGGGCTTCTCCGTTAATTTTCGTAAGTATTGGAAGTAGCCTACGTCTAAAAGGCTAATTTCTTATCTCCAACCGGAAGTACACAGGCGATCTCATCTCTCGTGCTGGTATTACTGACAATGACACAGTCATACTCCTATGCAACTTCATCAAAACTGACCAATCCTACCACATGGTGAGCCACTTCCCATCCCACGCGCTATCGGGATTAGTTGGAGCCGTTATTTATCTCACTACTCTCGTCCCAGAATTGCTTATGCGTCCACATAGTAAGCAATTTGTTCAGGAACCAACTCTTGTCAGCATATGCGCTGTTCTTCGCGGTGACATTCTCCGCTATCTTTTCGTGCACTATTAACCAGAGTCTTTCTTTCTTCTATACCTCGAACTTGCACTTCGATGCTTATTCTGACGCTGATTGGGCTTGGGACCATACATGATCGTTCGATCCACCAGGGTTATTGCATCTTTCTTGGGATGCTTCGCGTATTTCCCTCGGCGAGCTAAGAAACAGAATATTGTCTCCAAATCTAGTCCGAAGCTGAGTATACGTGGCATGTTCTGCTACGCATCTAGATTGTTGTGGCTCGATCGTCTTCTTGTGATATTGGGACCATTACTTACTCTACTCGACAACCCTGTATTGTTACAATCAAGTGCCATCAAAGATTGCTAATAATCGCGGTATTTCCATGAACGGCACTAAACATATTGAAATTGATTGTCACTGTCGTTCGGCATCATTTTCTTAATGGCCACTGCCTAACCGCTATATCTTCTCAGTCTTCAGCTTTGCGACTGTCTCACAAACGTCTTCATACGGGCCACACAACGTCATCATTTTCTTTTACCAAACTCTCGGTTTTAACGGCCACCTTGAGTTTGCGGAGGGGTGTTACCATAATATATTAGCAACGCCATATATATATTATATTATGTTACCTTATATATAATATATATATATTACTATGTATAGTTACTTTCTTATTCAGGATATGTATTATTTATTGTCTTTGTATAACAGTATAAATCCGTACTTCCATGTAAATGCTTTTCCTCTCTCTATATAAAGAATTGGATTTTAGACGGGAAATAATAACAGAAAATTTCTGCAATCTCTGTTTCAAATTAGCAGCTAGTTTGGTTATCGATTTTGACGAAAAAAAAAAGAATTTAATCTGACAAATAAAAAAATCGAGCTCACATTGTACACTATAGATGAAAAATTTGATCACAATAAAAAAAAAATCTTGAATAAGATATATAAGTGTAAAAATATACACATCACTATTGAAATCATAGTAATAGATTTGTTTTTTTTTATAATAGTATATATTTCTTATACTTAGTAGTAGCTAATTTATAGTAGTTATCGGATTTGCAGACCATGGATATATTAGCGTCTCTTCTTGTATTATACACTGTGCCCTTAATGGGGACCCAAAACCCTAATTACGCACCGATTGGTCTCTTGATACACACGCAACGTTTTTATAAATACGCATATTTATTAACAAGTTTAATTAACCGTACGCAGTATATCTATGAAATTTTGGTGCGTTGCTTCGATCTACCTTTATCTAATATACTGACTCACGTTTGTACGCGCTAACCCCTCATCTGAATACAGCCAACGCCTTAAGCTACGTACGTAGTACAGCCGGTTGCCCTGTTTATACATCGCTAGATAGCTACAAATATTTCTATACCTCTACGTACATGTGTAATTTGTGAATTAAGTACCGTAACGAAGTGGACTCGATCTGATCTTCTTTTATTCTGTGTGACTCGCGTGTATCTGTGTCCCTCGCAGTGAACAACAATAATCTTATTACTACAACGTACTGCGCAGCTGCTTAATACACAACTGGTAAATAAATAGACGTCAATGTCCCAACACCGCACGTTGAAACAACGAGTTGACATAACAAGCTACATGCATAGATCGCGTCTCCCAACGTTTTTTGACTATTCCGAACTACGTTTGCTTATACTTTTGCTATAAATTAATCAACCATTGCATGCATTTGCCTCTTACAATATCTCACTCTCACACCAAACTACTTGTTTACTAGTTACTACTACGTCTAAACGTTAGCTCCTTTTCTCTCTAGCAAGATATATATCTCTTTCTCTCTCTTCTATATAAGGCGCAGTGCTCTCTCACATACAACGCTCGTCGGAGCGAAGCCGTGCTCGTGGCGCCGGAAAAGCCAACGCCTTACGAGCTCAAGCCACTCTCCGACATCGACGATCAATGCGGCCTGCGCTTCTACCGCTCCGGCATACTCTTCTTCCGCAACAACCCTGCCCAATCCGGTCGCGACCCGGCCGCAGTCATAAAGCAGTCCCTCGCCGAGGCCCTCGTCTACTACTACCCCCTCGCGGGCCGCCTTCGTGCTGGCCCCGATGATAAGCTTATTGTCGAGTGCACCGGCGAGGGTGCCGTCTTCGTGGAGGCCGAGGCCGACGTCCGGCTCGAGGACTTTGACGGTGAGCTGAGCCCGCCAATCCCGTGTAACGACCAACTACTCTGCGAGCCTGAGAGCACCTCTAGCGATGTCATCGGCCGGCCCTTGGTCTACATTCAGGTTACACACGTCATGCAGCCAATAATGCATTTTTACTATAAAAGTTTAAGCTGTCAAAAAATAATATTTTTAATATCTATGTTTATAATATTTAATATTACAGGTGACACGGCTCGTATGCGGAGGGTTCATCCTCGGCATCCAGTTGTGCCACTGTATGGCAGACGCCGTGGGGCTGATGCAGTTCGTGATGGCGATGTTCGAGATGGCGGCGGGGGCCGCTGAGCCCACCATACCGCCCGTGTGGGCCCGAGAGATGCTAAATGCCCGGTCCCCGCCTTGCGTCACGCACCCGCACCCGGAGTATGAGGAGGTTCCCGACCCCACCAAGGACCGCATCTC
This sequence comes from Ananas comosus, assembly GCF_001540865.1. Lineage (NCBI taxonomy): Eukaryota > Viridiplantae > Streptophyta > Magnoliopsida > Poales > Bromeliaceae > Ananas > Ananas comosus. The sequence goes on along the minus strand of NW_017891772.1, from coordinate 7,428 downwards.
TCCCGCCGACGTTCTGGCCCACCGGCCTTTCTTCTTCGGTGAGAAGGAGATGTCGGCATTGCATCGCCAGGCGCCCGCTTACCTGCGCGGGACCTGCTCTCGCTTCGACATGATCGCCGCCTATGTCTGGCGGTGCCGCACGATCGCGTTGGGCTACGATCCAGAAGACGAAGTCCGAGTACAGTTCGTAGTGAACGCAAGGGGGAAGAGGAACAATGCGCAGGGCCGATCCCCGGTGCTCCCTCACGGATTCTACGGTAACGCTTTCGTGTTCACGGTGGCATCGTCAACCGCAGGGGAGCTGTGTCGGAAGCCATTCAGCTACGCACTTGAGCTGGTGGCGGCCGCGAAGGCGCGGTCGGCAGCTGATGACCACTTGCAGTCGGTGGCCGACCTCATGGTGCTGAAAGGGCGGCCGCGGTTCGCGACGGCGCGAACTTACTTGGTTTCCGACCTGACGAAAATGGGGTTGGACGAACTCGACTTCGGGTGGGGGACGGTGGTATACGCTGGTCCCGCGACCGCGATGTTGGCCACATTCCACTTACCAGCGCGGAGCGCCGAAGGGGAAAGGGGGATACTGGTGCCGGTGCGGCTTCCGGAGTTTGCGATAGAGAGATTCGTGGCGGAGATGGAGAGGGGGATATTGATGATGGAGGGGGAGAGCCATGGCTATGGAGGCCGACAATATGCCACGGTTGGGTCCACGTGCATGGCCATGTCCAAAATGTAGGTTTAATTATTGTGGATTCGCACGTACTTATATACTTGCATGCATAAGCCAGACTCGGGTTCGAGCTCAGGACTCGGGCTCGGGCTCGGGCTCACTTGGGTCTATTAATTTGTGGTGTGTTTGCAACCATTATTACCTATTTAATTTAGTGTCGTTTGGTTTTAGTTGAACGGCAATATCTTATATAATTAACGAGTGTTATTTGTTAAAAAAAAAAAAACCTTTACTTTAATTTGTCAATATAAATAATCACGTTGAAATTTGGAGAGGGGACTAGCTAGCTAGCTAGCTAGTAATTTTCCCTCAAATATTGTGCTTCATATTTGAAATTTGAGTTACATGTCGTTTTTTTTTACTTTTCTTTTTTTTTTTATTCTATTTTGTTAATAAATATAACATTTTATTATCTGGTAATAGTAACTTTGAACCACATATATATATATATATATATATATATACACGACTATATCTGCATGCCTTGCCCGTTTATGACTGCAAAACTATACTGCATATATATATGAAAAGCCCTAGGATGATCGAGTAGAATGTGATCTTGTATGAAAAGCACTAGGATGAGTAGAGAATGCTCTGATTTATACGCAGTTACGAGACAGACTGAGACTTACCAGCGCCAGGAGGAACAGATTAAGAGACTGTATGATTTGATATGAAACTAGATCATGAGCACTGCTCAGGGAACCCAGGAACAGAATCGACATCCGCCGCGACTGCACCTAATGCTCATGTGGGAGCTAACAGTGGCTGCTGCACTGGTTACTACTTGTCCTCCGCCGACGGATATATGCAGCCGTGCTTGCTATACTACAATGCTCGGACCAATTTTGAGGTCAATTATATTTAGCAAGTAGGAGCGGAGACTCGGGCAGCCTTTGGCAATTTTCAAAAGTTTTACGCGTAGAATTCAATGTGATAGAACACGATATGTCGGTGGTAGAGCCTTAGGTCAATGCGATGGAAAAGCTGTTTAAGGACTTGTTTATTGTAGAGCGGGATAGGGCAGTGGCATAGTATGCAGATTTAGTCATTAATATTATTATAAAAACTTTCTAAATGTACTGTATTATACTTTTATATACTATAAAATTATAAAAACCACTACATTTCATAAGTAAATAGAATAAATATTAACATGGTGTACGATAGTAGTCCGCGCTCGCGGCAGGATGTTATACTACGATATTTCATCATTATTTATATATAGTATATATAATAGTATATAATATATATATATTATATATATATATATATATATAATATTCAAATTATCTTCGGACATATCTTCTTATTATTTATTTCAATAATATATTCTAAAATATTATATATATAATATATATTATAATATATAATATATATTCTATATATAGTTTGAAGATCAAAAAGAGACAGAAATGAACACGATAAAAATAAGTAAAATAAATAAATAAAACAAATCAATAATACTACGAAATTTGATTTATGTGATGTAGTTTATCACAAACTGTATATTATTGTATTGGACAATGTACATTATTTAATTAGTTAGTTGAACCTACTTTTTTGTCGACCGTAGCGAAGCCATGAGAAAGGGTTGTGATGGATAAAATTTGTACTTTTGTTTTTGTCCTGTTCAGCCTTTTTTTTCCGTTTCTATAATGGATTGATGATAATATTATGTTTTTTATAATTATGGGCCTATTTTTTTTTCAGATAGATGTCTCAAATATAATTTTTGAAATGAATCCAAATTAAAGTTTTACCACTTATGCACTTATATTTCATTATTAATTCTTTTTTTCCCCTCAAATTTTAGACGCTCCAAATTAAGAAGAACAGAGGATAGAAATCAAAAGAGAAGATTTGAATATATTTATTTCTTATCAAAATCAAGAGAAAGTAAAAAAAAAAAAAAAATCCATATCCTCAAATCCAATCCGTCCTTTAATTTTCACTCTCTTTTTCCTACTCTTCTACAATTTCCCGCTCTTTACTCTCTTTTTCTACTTTTGGTTTTTTTTTTTTTTTTACTTTCTCTATTTTTCATTTTTATTTTTTGGGGATTGGGTCTCTACTATTCCATACTCTACGCATGCAGTCACTGTTGTTGCCGCCGCTTACGATGGGTTCATAACCTTTTTTTTTTTATGGTGTGTTGTGGTTTCGAACCTATTCAATGGAGCCGAGAGAGGGGAGGAGACAAGTAGAGATGGAGATGAAAGGGACGGGTCGCGAGCTTACCAAGCACACCTTAAACGCACACGACATACGAGTATGATCGTAGAAAACAAGCACGAGAATAACAAAACAATAAAGAAAACAAGAGAGCACAAAAACACAAGATTTACGTAGTTCGGTCAACCATGAGTTGACCTACGTCCACGGGTAAGACCATTGCAATATTTTCTTCCACTAATTCACGGCACAAAAAATACAAAAAAAATAGATTGGATTACAAAAAACTCTCTCTTAGAAGCTCTCCACGTTTTCCTCTAATCTAGGATATTTTCAAGGAAGCTTATAATCTAAAATATTAATTATAAAGGTTTATATAACTCTAAAATTTTAGTTCTAGTAGAAAATAATTTTCGCCTTCCATCTAAATCTGATTCATATGTAGTTACCATGCAATATCCTTTTGATAATACTCTTTAAAGTGATTATGCACTATTTCTAATCTTTTAAAATAAGATTAAATCCAATTAGAGTCAAACAGAAGATGGATATACAGTGAGAAAAAAAGAGAAGGGATAGAGAGGCCCGGTAAAAATGTATAAAAGTACATATGTGAAGTCCCATGAAAATGTCAAAGCAAAAATATTTTCTATCACACCGACCGTCCATAAAGCAAGTGGCAAATGGCTTGATGGTTGGTACCTGAGACCCAAGTTCGAATCCTAGTTGATTCACATTTCCAGCTAAGTGTGGTTTCGCACTTTCTCACTTTAGTACCCTATAGTTTAAAGTGTATCCATTTAGCACCCTGTAATTTTGCACTTTCTCACTATAGTACTATATGTTTTCAAGTGTATCAAGTTAGTACCCCGTGATTTTATTTTTGTATCAACTTAGTATCCTGTGGGTTTCATTTTATCTTTTTATTATCTATTTTGGGATATATAATTTACCGAAATATTAAACCACAGGGTACTAAAGTGAGAAAGTGCGAAACCACATGGCACTAACTTGATATACTTGAAACCACAGGTACTAAAGTGAAAAAGTACGAAATCATAGATACTAACTTGATATACTTTAAACCATAGGGTACTAAAATGAGAAAGTACGAAACTATATGGGATATTTGAAGTTTCTCCTTAAAAATATATATATTATCTGACATGACTGAACTATATATAGAATATATCCTTTAATATCGAGTTTAATGACTCACTCGTACTGTGCCCGTCCAGGGGGATACCAACCCTAATTACTGCAACGTGTTATGTCCATTCACGTACAGTGCAACTTATTGTTCTAACACCCCTATATTTATTAGTAAATTAAAGTAGCAGCATTTTAATTGGTGGCCGTTGGGTTGATCCATATATCTTTTATCTATATCTATACTATATATAAAAGCACGTATTTTAAATTTAGGTCTGTCGACAGACCCATTTTTTAGCGGAAAAAATATTGATTCCTTTTTCCGTACGTAAAATAAATAACGTAATGAAACAAATTTTTAATTTCTGTTTATCCCTAAAATAGAAAAAAATATACTTATCCAAATTTTTGCCAACCCAAAGATATCTACTATGAATTTATATTTTAATTAAAAAATTATTTAATTTTTTTATCTCTAAAATAGAAAAAAATTATACTTATCCAAATTTTACCAGAATATCTACTGTAAATCTATATTTCAATTCAAAATTTAAAAGTAATTTACAATTTAAAATTTTGGGACTATCAATATATTACAATAAAAATTATTTAAAAGATAGATTGGTTGATAAATTTATAAATCATATTTTTGAATTAATATAATGTACAAATTTATGATCAATTTGTAAAAAATTATCTCAAATAAGAACGAACGATTATGACTAATTTGTTAAAAAAAACAGTTATACTTATCTATAACTTTAATTTTACTAACAAGTATGATTAATTGGTTAAAAATATTTAAAAATAAAAATAAACGGTTATGATCAATCTGTTAAAAAAAGCACTTCTATCCGTTCATTCTACATTAAAATTTAAATTTGAGTTTCAATCGTGAATTAAATTTAATTTTTAATTTTTGATATCAAATCTATCCATATATTTTATATTAAAATTTAAATTTGATATTATAGATATTTTCTAATAAATATAACATATAATTTATAAATTTTTATTAATTTTTAAACTTTCTTGAATAAATGTGATTTACAAAATCTTCTTTAATTTAAAAGTAACAATTATATTATTACGTCGAATTTGCACGTACACAAATATATAATTCATATATACGTATATTAATATAATATATTATATGACATACTTGCTACTAGTGTCCCTTGCGTGATGGAAACAACAAACTTCAAATTACTCACAAACTATTATTTGCGTCCAGTTCACTGCACGCTTGTTGAACTATACAAAATAATAACACGAATGTCCAAATGTCCCAGACGCACGTTGAATGCGACAAAAATTTACAGTGCAGGCATCCGTGCACAAACATATTGTTTTGGCACACGGCATAGCGGATCGGCCCCTTCCCCTTTCTCTCTCTTTCTAAAAATCGGAAAGGCCCTAGATATTTATATCTCT
>NW_017891772.1:0-1004 GCF_001540865.1 Ananas comosus | reverse complement strand
CGGGGGCCTCCGTTTTTTAGAAAGAGAGAGAGAAAGGGGAAGGGGCGGTGGTGATGGGCGCCGCACATCACGCGGCGCCCATCCGCATCCGTGCCCAAACAAATAGTTTGGGCACGGATGTCCACGAAATTGTTGTCCACGTTGAATCAACTAGTTGACCAACCATCTACATTCATTGATCGCGTCTCCCAACTGTTTTTTCTTTGACTTTTCCAAACTACGTTTTGCTACAAATATACCACTGCATGCATTTGCCTTTTCCATTCACTACGTCATCTCAACGCTAGCTCTTTCTCTCTCTAGATAGATATAGATATACATATATATCTCTCTTCCTCTCTCTTCTATGGCACCGTATAACTCTCTCACATTCACCGCCCGCCGGAGCGAAGCCGTGCTCCTGGCGCCGGCAAAGCCGACGCCTTACGAGCTCAAGCCGCTCTCCGACATCGACGACCAACGCGGCCTGCGGTTCTACCGCTCCGGCATCCTCTTCTGCCGCATCAACCCTGCCCATTCCGATCTCGACCCGGCCGCCATCACAAAGCGGGCCCTCGCCGAGGCCCTCGTCTACTACTACCCCCTCGCGGGCCGGCTCCGTGCCGGCCCAGGCGATAAGCTAATCGTCGAGTGCACCGGCGAGGGCGCCGTCTTCGTGGAGGCCAACGCCGACGTCCGGCTCGACGACTTTGGCCCCGCGCTGAGCCCGCCGATCCCGTGTAGCGACCAACTACTCTGCGAGCCTGAGAGCACCTCTAGCGACGTCGTCGATCGGCCCTTGGTCTACTTTCAGGTTAGGCTACATGCAACCAACCAACCGTACGTATGTGTTTTCACTATAAAAAACATTTAATATAAGGACATTTTTTAGACAATGCTTAGGAAAAGCGTCTTCAAGCGTTTTTACAATATAGAAAATATCGACGCTTCAAAAAGCGTCGTCATATGATATTAAATAATTTATTAAATGATAATAAATTTTACTATTATTTTTTATTTTCTGA
>NW_017891771.1:7484-13035 GCF_001540865.1 Ananas comosus | reverse complement strand
TGCTAATTTATCTGTCCCGTTTCCAACAGAAAATTCTAGATCTTCTGTTTTCATTCCGATTTCGGCACAAGTCACTTCTGACTTATGTTTTACTTTTACAAATCCAATAAAAATAGTTTCTCACACTATTTTTATTTAGTTTTATTTTTATATCAAAATCTGGTATGTTACATTCTCCACCCCTTAAAAGAATTTCGTCCGCGAAATTCAAACCACGCCTCAATTCAGCTCCGCGAGCAATTGAGGGTACCGACTCATTCTCCCACTCCAGAGCGGTTTCACACTATCGTGGTTCCAGAAGCGGCTCATACTGAAGGACGTGGGTTTAACCCTAAACACATTTGCAAGGTGTGATACAAAAGTGCATCACGGGTCTTGCAAGTCATAGTGGCAGCGCAAGTTGGTACTCGACGACTCTACGCGCTCCAACACCACTCGCCATTATTCGGTATACAAAGAACTCTTCTTTGCACTTACCTTCCCTTCAGGGAATACATTCTGATTCGATCACCGACATTGCTTAGGAGCAATATCACCGATGCATCGCTTCGTCGTGAGTGCTCTAATTTTGCACTGACCTTTAACTTTAACGCGAGATGGCCCACTTCGGCACATCTCAAGTCTCAGTTCTCTTACGAGTATAGTCTCCAACATCACGTGGCTTTCCACTAGATTGATGTCTCACAAGGAGTACTTCATCATCTGATACCACATGCCACGATTAACATCAAACTATTTTCGCAACGAGCTCACGCGAACGCTTCGTTCGTGAATTCGAGTCGAATTCCTCGATAAGGCTATCTGCCAAATCGCTTTCTTCGGTCTCCACAGGTGGACCATAGGCCACCAATCCTACGTAGGCCTACCACCTAAACCTGTCTCAATACGCAGCGTCTCTCGCTCGCAAATGCAGACCCAATCATGATCAGGCGAAATTCTCACTTGGGAATTCGCACACACTCCAACCAGGAGCAACTAAGACCCCAAACCACGTCAAGTCCTCGGGTTGGGTCACAATCATACTCGGTGTACCATCGGTCACACAATCTATCACGTGGCATTCCACGTTCCCGGGTCTAAGCTGGGACTACCGTCCTGACCAGAACTCTGCCCTACCCATAGGTACCGGGCCGCTGTCACTCACAGCTGACTGCGCCTGCTCAATGGGCCCAGGCTCTACAGTCCACAAACGGTCCAAGCACGGGTCGTCCCCAAGCACTACCTACCGTCGTCGTCCTACACGACATGCTCTACCGAGTCACACGTATCACTACCGGCTACTATGCACCTAGTGCGAGTCACCAGTCCCACGAGTGATCCATGGCACGCTTCACACCTAGCAATGCTCAAGTGCTACTACCAATACACTCTCTCAGCTGAATCCACATCCGCACTCTACGGGTATCTACACTCGAGCGCTCTACGCCTCTACAGCATTTCACACGAAATCCAGCATCAGGCAATCTTGCCTATGCACACCGGCCGCACGAGCACAACCGCCTACCTCACCTTGAGGTACTACTAGGCCCACGTGCTCAAACTTGGCCACTAATCGACCGTTCTCTCAACAGTGATGCTACTTTCACTGTTCGATCTACCGGAATGACATCCGAAATTTTCGGACTACTCGGGTGCCCATAGGCATTATGGCTCGACTCTCGCAATTTACTACTCATATTGCTCTGAGAGTCATTTCGACACTTCTATCTCTACCGCGAGTCTCACTTCTCGCCATAGATTACTTCTAGCACTTCGCTAGTGCCATCTGGCTTTATACCTGTACTGGCAGGTACTACGCCCTCACATAATACAAAACTCCATTTCTAGAGCAATCAAACCCATCTCTAGAAATCCGCCATGAGAAGGAACTTAAAAGCTTACCTCTCCAAGAAGCTCCAACCAAGGAGAAGATGAAGAAGATGAGGTAGACTTCATTCTCCTTCTCTTTCTTTTCTTTCCTTTCTTCTTCCTCTTCTTGTCATCTAGAGAGAGAAAGAGAGATATGAGAGGGTGTGTGGGTGAGAAATGAGAGAAAAGAGCTCTCATACCCCTCACATAGCCCCACATGTTGTATAAGTGCAAACAAGCCCCTCAACTTTTATTCTTTTACACTGCCCTGACTGGGCCATTTTCGGGTTCGGGGACCGGTCTCCCCGACGAGGGACCGGTCTCCGAGAGCTTCTCCCCGCAGTCAGCAGAGCTCACACCCGATGCAACCGGTCTTTCTTTGGGGGACCGGTCTCTCAGGGACTGGTCTCTCCAGCAGGGACCGGTCTCCGAGAGCTGTCCACCAAGGATTTAGTCGATTTTTCTCCCCTCTTGCTGCCTGCGCGTTCGGGGACCGGTCTCTCCCCACAGGGACCGGTCTCCGAGAACAGAAAACCTGCAGTTTGCAGATTTTCATTTCCAAGGCTCTCGAAGATCCCCAGTAATGCACTTTTGCATTATTTGACGCCTTCGGCCTTTTCAAAGCGTACCAACCTCACTCTTTGGTCAATTTGACCAAGATTCGATACTTTGTTACCGAAATTTCGGTATATTACATACCCACTCGACAACTAGCCGATCCCGAACGAAGTCCAACTCTCGGCTCTCGAGAGTTCACTTCGTTACGACCATGCTATACCGGTACACCCCTGGTGTTAAATCGGTAACACATGTTCCAGAACTTCAATTTTGCACAGCTTCTACTCCAATTCGCGTCGAGCAATGCTAAAACTATTCTAACTCTTTTAGAACTTAATTCTAACCCTTCCAACATCATTGGAATGTAAATTGGATTTTGTCCAACTACTTCTCTCGACGCACTTTGGTCAATTTGACCCAAAAGTGATCTAACACGACGAGGATTCCATTAATTTCTCAAAGATCACGAGAGACGCCAAAACTCGCGAAGTTCCCAATCTCTGCTCGCCTCAAATTGCCCAGGGACACCACTTGGCCCATCCCGCGCCGATCTAAAAGAAGATCGCCTACGCGGTGCTATTACTCCCTAAAACGCGACAACCCTATTAATCCTCGACCTTCTAGGTCGAACACGAAACACTTAATACCGACTCAAATCGGGCGAAAGTCACGCAAAGGCGTCTACTCTCATCACTCGGCTTCATGTTGTGTGCACCCAACATGAACACCCTCTGTTGAGAATAAACCTCACCTTGAGTCTACCTCTAACATCCGTTTTAGAGGTTTATGACATAACCCAATCAATTAACCTTTCGCCAAAAGTCACAAGTCCTCGTCTCTCACGAGCCTTAATCTCCTATGGTTTACTATCCTAGGGTCTCCTAGGTCCAACTAAACTATTTTCTATTATTCTTTTTATGTTTTTTTTATACTCTGATACCATCTTATCTGTCACGCCCCGCGACCGCCCGTCTATTTGGCCGGGTCGCGGCGCCGCAACAGATCGCCGAACGGACAGGGTTTTCCCTGTACTGCGGACAGAGTCTCCCCTGTACGTTCAGGCATAGCAATCAATACAATGTGTGCAGTTCCAACCAGGAACACATTTCAATCAAGATTGTATAATGGAAGGTATCAAACAATATAAACACATCCTATATTATTACATTCATTCATATTCATGCATTTTACATCACAATTCTCAGTTGGTTCTTACATTAACTTTCACTTAACTTCCAAATACAATCTGATTTAACATGATTATTACAACTTGATTCTTTTCATTTCTTTAACCCCTAAGCTATGTCGACGGGGTACTGCTAGCTCTGGTCTCGGTGGTAGGGTGCTAACTATGGAGCTACGCCCTCGCCTCGCGCCGCCGCGCCGCTCACGTGCGAACCTGTAACACCCCAAAATCACGTGGGGTGAGAACCAACTCCATGGTTCCCAGTGGGTACGGCCACCCAAGGGAAATGCTCGACCAACAGGTTCAAAGGAGGCAACTGCAGGTTAGTTTAATAAACAGATAGATATATATATCTTGATTATGCAACGAATAAAACCATGCATTGCCTCACAAATGTAATAATGCAATACTATATGCAAATCATGCAATAATGCAACAATGCAACCAACTAGTAGTTCATTCGATACTACTTTCAATTCTGCTAACCATAGCTCATCCATTTGATATCTAAGGTTTCCTCTATCTTAGATTCTTGTCAATCACCGTTTTAATCATAAAGTTTCATCTACCTTTACAAGGCTAACCACCCGACTCGGTCTTGAGTCAATCGTCTGCGGAGTACCGCACTAGAACCAGGCTCGAGGCGATGGACGTCTCACATACACCTCAGCCCTAAATCCTCTCGACTGGGATACCAAATCCATAACTCATAATGTATACTTGTTGTACATTCATTTGGCTATGACCCAATCTTACCGGTTAACCATGTTAACCCCAATAACTCACAACCAAAATCCCTTAATAACGGGGGACTCGAACCTCCCTGGGGACCGTCATCTGGGGGGACTTTACCACGCCCAGTGGTGACCAACTCCGGAGCGCACCGCCCGAGGGGGAGCTACCTCCCTCAAGCCAAGACGTAACGTGAGTATCGATCCAATCCTCAACTTGAGGATTCATAGCCACTCGTCACAATGCCATTGTCATAATAGGTTTTCTACCTATTTAATCATGCCACTCTCTATGTCAACTTGGACCAATGTCAATATGGTTAAACTATGTTTAACAACCACTTTCTTGATGCCAATCATGCCTCTATTTTCATTGTCACCCTTGTTTACTATTGTCCAAGTCCGACTTATGTTCTTTAACGATAGGTTTAATGCCACACATGATTCCAACCTAAGTTCTTTGACACTAGGTTCATGTCCAACCTATATTTATTCACACTAGGTTCATATCATCCATGTTCAACCTAGGTTCCTGACTCTAGGTTAAGTGCCACTCGATCTAATATATAGATGTCCAATGTCAAGGTCTCTATCATAGAGTTATCGATCCAATTCATGCAATCATCCAGCATTTACATAGCATATTCATCATGCATTTTACGATAATTATTATATAGCAACCATACCAAGCATTTGTCTAGCTTTTACATCATGTTATTTACATGCATTCTTTTAGTGTTAACTACATGCATCATGTCAATACCAACATACATTACAACTAGCGTGTACTTTCCCAATGCATTATTATGCAATTATCCTGTAGTATGCATTTTCATAATGTCAATATGCTCATTGTCATCTAACATGTGTCCACATTTAGCAATTTCTCATAACTCATATAATCAACAACATGTTAACATTCATTTATATGCTCACATTCTCTAATACATGTCAACATGAATCTCATAATACTAAATGCCCCTTGCATGTATTTCACTAAGCATACATACTAATATGCAAATTACCAACTAGCATGCATTTATACAATGTTAATATGCCCGTATGCACATACACATATGCATCAACAAGATTTCATATTTCGCTTTGACATGCGGGGCAACCAAGTCGCTTCGGTAAACACAACCCACCTCATTTCGCATTCCGATTGCTTGTCGACACTTGCAATCGGCCTCCCGCGGCACCCGGCATCCGGTTTGGCCCGATCTCT
>NW_017891771.1:0-5152 GCF_001540865.1 Ananas comosus | reverse complement strand
TTTGGGCCTTGTGGTGCATTCACTGAAGTCAGTAATTGCCCACTGGGAACTATTTTTAATAGTTCTCACGCCCCCGTTTTATGGTTTACTTTTCAGAGCCTTCGGCACCGGCGGAGGCACGGGATCGTGGCAAGGGGATCGCTTAGCTAGCTAGCGAGGAGCGGTACTTTGCCTAGGTGGTTTACTCTTTCTTTTTGTAGTTGAGAGAGTGAGAGGTTTTTGTATCCATGTATAGAGACCACCTATGTATCTACCTATAGCACTTGTATCTGGAATTTTCTTGTATCACTTTATGTCTTATTTAGTGGATTTACAGTTTTACCCTTATCCTTGGTTGTAGCATTTAGACATTTATTATGCTCTGATACTCCTAGATGTCTTTTATTATTGCTTTTATTATTGTTGTTTTTAGACGCCTTATATATTTTAGACGTATGGCGGATCTGGGCACGTGCCGGGCGGGCTTCCGCTCGGTCCCGGGGCGTGACAGCTCCACTAGTGCCATCCTATACGGAGCCTTCAAAACTGGCGCCGCACCGGGAATCAAGTCAATGACGAACTCGACTTCCCGATCCGGTGGTAGTCCCGGTAACTCCGCCGGAAACACATCCGGGTATTCACACACCACCCGAATGTTTCCCAACTCCGGGTGCTCCTTTTGAGGGTCCACGATGGTCGCCAAGTAAGCTTTGCAACCACCCTTGATCATCTTTTTCACCCTCCCCGTCGATATAGTCGCCGCAAAGCGCGCGCCTTTACACGCCCGATACTAAAACTCTTCTTAACCCGGCTCACGAAAAGTGATCACCCTACCATCACAATCGATGCTGGCATAGTACTTGGAGAGCCAATTAACTCCCAAGATGACATCAAATCCCCACATCTGCTTAAGCACTAGCAAATCCACCGGCATGATCCAGTCGTCGATTTGAACCGGACAAGCTAGGCACTCGTCGTGGACTATAAACGAGTGTTCTGGTGCGTTAACCCACCAATAATCATAATTATGTTCTATGTCCATGCCATGCGTCTTAGCAAACGAGGCATTAATGAATGAATGCGATGCGCCCGTGTCAAATAGTGCTCTTGCTCTAACGCTATTAATCAGAATAATACCTGCCACGATGTCGTCAGGTACAGCAGGCTGCTCCTCTACCTGAGTGGCGAAAACTCGTCCACTCAGTGCACGTGATCCCTCCGGTTGTCGCGGTGATGAAGCGCGGCCAGCAGACATAGCAGGTGGCAGTCCTGCGAGCTGTCGTGGAGCATACTGAGCCGAAGCAGCCGACGGAGCAGGTGACGCGCCGCCCGGGCAGCCCATCTCATGTGTCCCGCTTGGCCGCATCGGAAACACCTCCCGTCACGCTGAGAACATTCACTCGGCCTATGATCCCACCGCAGATTACGCACGGGAAGGAACTCGTCTGACTCCTTGTCTGGCTTTTATCTCGCCGCCATTGCGATCTAGGGTGCCGAGGGGGTCGTTTGGAACTCGACTGCCCCGCGGAACCACCAGCCGGTCGCTTCTTAGATTTCTCCCTGTCCTTGTCCCTTTCAAACACCTCGCGTTCCTCACGCACGATGGCGTTGCCGCGCTCTATCCATGGCGCACGATCGAGCACCTCTTCATAGGTCTTCAACCGGAGCGCCTGAACAGTCTTGAATATCTCCGGCCGCAATCCGCGTTCAAAGACCTCCGCCCGATCTCAGTCACCGTGAACCAGGCCGGGAACACAGTTAACCATGTGCGAGAACTCCCTTTTGTACTCCCGCACCGTTCGGCTTCCCTGCCTTAACTTGCGAAAGTCCTCCTTGATCTTTCGCTTGTCACTTTCCGGAAAGTACTCCATTAGTAGAATCTCCCGGAACGCCTCCCAAGTCATAGTTGCCGGATCCAAGGACCGACCACTCTTCACTCTCGTCCACCACGATTGAGCCGTCCCCTCCAAACAGTGAGCCGCCAAACGAACCTTGTCCTTCTCAAGGGTATAGATATCCTCGAACAACGCCTCCATCGCAGAAAGCCACGCCTCCATCAACCATGGGTCCTTCACGTCACCCACGAAGGTCGGAGGATTAAACCGCTTGAAGGCCGTCAACACCGCCAACGATCGCTCCTGTTCGGCTTCAAGTACCTCCGGAATAGGAGCCGAAGAACCTGAAGCTGTCGGAGGAATAGCCGTCACCGGTGCCGCCGCCATCGGCGTAGGTGCTACAGGGGTAGGCGGGTCCTGAGGCACAGGTGTAGCCGCCGCCGCCTGTCGAGCCACCAACTCATGGAGCCGCCCTAGCTGCTCCCCTTGCTATCACATAGCCCCAGCCAAAGCTGCTACTTGGGCCCACAACTCGCGAACTTCATCAGATCCACCCTGCTCTGGCACCTCATCAGGCGATGCCGGAATGGTCTGTCGGGTATAACGTCTCGGTGACATATGTCCTGAAACGAAACGCACACGTTAATACTTGACATCCGAGACTCTTACTTGATCCAAACAACTACCCAATGAAGCGAAAGCAATCAAGTACATTCATTTTCTACTTTTGGCATTATGTAGTCGTCCGCCCTACATAATACCTCAAAAAGAAAACAAACGTTCCCTTGAATCCATCTCTATTTCCGTTTAGAGAAGTTCCATAATAACCCAATCCATTAGCCTTCGCATATCCAAGTCCACGTTATACGCGTCCTAATTCCTAAGGTCTCCAATCCTAAGGTCCCTAAGTTCATCCTAGACTTTTTCTTTCACAGCGCTCTGATACCACCATATCTGTCACGCCCCGAGCTCCGCCAATTTGGTCGGATTCGAGCACATGACAGACGCCGAACGGACAGTACCTCCCCTGTCCGCCCAAGGCTCCAACAACAAGTATATTACAAGCAAGTCAAAAGAGAATTGCGAGATATACAAGGTTTGCACGAGGGCAAACAACAACCACAGTGAAAGTATCGAAACTAACTAATCATTCAATATACATGTCATTTGATTTCATTTAAATCAAACACAAGTAATCTATTATATTCATTTACATTCATTTACATCATCTTTATATTACATCATTTTCATCTTACTATTTCAACATACAACAGTTGAATACACCGTATGTAGGGTATGCCTATATAACTCCGAGGCCGCTATCTACGGCGCGATCCCCTTGCCACGATCCTCCGCCACCCCGCTCGCATATGGATCTGCAGGGTTAGTGGTAATGAGAACTAGAACGAAGTTTCCAGTGGGTTCGGCCGCCGACCACGCCGATTCGCCCACTAGGTCTAATTCAGGCATATGTATTTTAATAAAGAAGAATAACAAACCCACTAATGCACTTCTAATACAATGCCTGCAAGAAACAAGTCACAGATAGATATTCATTTCCAAATACATGATTATTATGCATGCATGTCCTTTTCACTTTCCTTTGGCCTTTACCCAATCAACCTGGGGTGCTCCTGGTTTATCCCAACTCACAGTCCACATATCCATCTAACGGGGGAGGCACAAGGCACTACCACCCGAAGGATCTTCGCCGGGCACGTCCACCCGTGGTGCTTTTCTTCTCCGGAGTACACCGCTCGTGGAGGAGCGACCTCACACAAGCCGGAACCAATACCTGTGAGTATGATCCCATCCTCAATTTGAGGAGGTATGGCCAACCTGTCACAATTCTCACTGTCTCAATGCCGATGAATGGTTAATACCTATTCATGCACATACTGTCACTTGCCAACGTCATGGTGGTCCTGATGCCACAATACACATAATGTCACTCGGGTTAAAGCTTATTTAACTATTCACTCATCAATGTCAATCGAGTCACTAATGTCAATGTCGCCTTTGTTTACTACGGTCACGGTCATTTCTTACATTCACATGCATATAGGGTCTTTCACTATCTTTGTTCACATGGTTCTATATCATTACAATAATCTTACGCAGATAATTGTCACAACCAACATGTACTATTCATTACCCTACATGCAAGAATGCTATAATATCAACATGCTCAAAGAAAAGACATAGACATAGAAAGAGATCCGGTGTTTCCGGATAGCACCCCCCACCTTTATGTGTCTCAAGGATGCCGTAGTTCCGATTTCACAATTTTTAGACTTGTTCACCGCGAGCTACGGCGATCTGTACTATTTCTGCTTGTTTTCTTAATATCTTCGCACACGCTCGTCGTATCGCCGAACCGAGCGTACCGATGCGTTCGTAGACCTACCAATTAAATTAAAATGAGATCAAATCCAAGTTTGAACCTCAAAATCACAAAACCCTAAATATAGGTCCCTCAAAGATGTCATCTTCCCCAACATAGGTCCTTACACATGAGAAACTTGGGAAAAATACTCTAATCCATCTCCTAGAAGCATACTAGAAGGAAAAATCCAAACCCTAACTCAAAACCCATGAGAACTCACCTTTGGAGTCCAAAACTTCCTTCAAAAGCCTTGATCAATCTTGCTCTATACCTTGGAGAGCTCCTTCTCCAAGCTTGCTCCTCCAAATCCCCTCTTGGTCCAAGCCCTAGAGAGAGAGGGAGAGAAAGAAGAGAAGGATTTTAGAGAGAGAGAGGGGGAAAGGTTTGAGAGTGAGAGTGAGAACAAATGAGCTCTCACTCATACCCTAGCTCAAATAACCCTTCACATGCCATATTTGCATTTAAACCCCTCAACTTTTCACTTTTGCAACCAACCCTTACTGGGCAC
Source organism: Ananas comosus (assembly GCF_001540865.1). Classification (NCBI taxonomy): domain Eukaryota; kingdom Viridiplantae; phylum Streptophyta; class Magnoliopsida; order Poales; family Bromeliaceae; genus Ananas; species Ananas comosus. The sequence continues at coordinate 444 of NW_017891771.1, read as the reverse complement.
TTTCGGGCTCGGGGACCGGTCTCTCCCTTTCAGGGACCGGTTCCCGAGAGCTGTCCTGCAATCTACGCAGAAGGGGACCGGTCTTCCCCCGATGAAATCGGTCTCCGGGGACCGGTCTCCCGCCGAAGGACCGGTTCCCGAGAACTCAGTTTCCAGGACTTAGCCGATTTTTTCCTTCTGCTCGGCTGATCAACGTTCGGGAACCGATCTTTGATCCAAGGGATGAAAGATATGGATCCCGATGATCTAAAAGGTAAGTAATACCTAGAGGGGGGTGAATAGGTGTAAATACGGCAAACTCGAAAATCTCGATGCAAATAAAACAAAGTAGCGGAAAATAAAACAGCACACCGAGAATTTAACGTGGGAAAACTCCAATTCGGAGTGAAAAACCCACGGGACCGATCACGCGAAGAAAATCCACTAAGAAAACTTGAGTACAAG
>NW_017891770.1:0-13050 GCF_001540865.1 Ananas comosus | reverse complement strand
TATAATGCGAAAGAAAAGAGATGTAACCGATGGGGGTGTTGATGACATAGAAAGTAGTGCTAATATCAAAGAACAAACGAGTGGCATCCAAATGTTAAATGATGACGAGTGGCATTAATGTAGTGTAAATAACACTAGAGGTTTGAAAACCTAGGGATAGGTGGATCCCTTAGAAAATGCCTTGTGGATAAAGAACTTAGTAAACCTAAGTAGCGTCACGTGGAGAGGTTGTCGATGAGCCGATTGAGACATTGACCCTAGTGGTAGGGCTTCCTCACTTGGAGAGGATTTTGTTTGGGTTATGGACCCTAGTTTATAGTGCTTCCTCACTTGGAGAGGATTTTGATTGGGTTGTGGACCCTAGTTTATAGTGCTCTCTCACTTGGAGAGGATTCGATTGGGTTATTGACTCTAGTGGTAGAGCATCCTCATTTGGAGAGGGCTTGATTGGATTATAGACCCTAGAGGTAGGGCATCCTCACTTGGAGAGGATGATCTAGCTCACAGTCTGCGTTTGGGGTGGTATAGCCATCCAATCCCCACATGGAGGGGATTGTCGTCGAGTACTCCAGAGTGTCGCGCGACTAGGACCACTTGGAGGTCCGGACCACATGGAGGTCCGCAGACGGTCCCGGGCTTGGGTGCACTTGGAGCTCCCTCCCCACTTTGGGATTGAAGGGTGAGTTATAGGCGAGCCCTAGGGCCTCACCATAGATTGGGTAAATAGAAGGGTTAAAGGTTTATTAATGTCATTGAACATTGCTATTCGAACATGGATCGAATTTGTTAGCATGGTAGCAAACCTTTATTATATGATGCATGCATTCATATTCATGATTATGGGCATAGTAGCATAGTTTTCCTACTATTGCATTTACAGCTTTCAGATACATATCTATCTATCTATCTGTTGTTACTTGTGCCCACTTGGACCTAGTGGGGTGATCGGCAGAGTCGGTGGCCGAGCCCACTAGGAACTATGGAAGATAGTTCTCACCCCACTCTATTCCCAGTGGTAGGTACAGGGCTGCCGAGGGAGGGTCGCAGCAAGGGCATCACGCCCGATCAGTGAGACCGTGGTAGTTAGTAGCTTGCCTTTTTGCATTAGTACACCTATGTATGGAGAGAGATTCATTGAAGGTGAGGATTTGGAGAGCTATGTATTTGAGATGAAAGAATTGTATTCATTTTGGATGAAAATGATGTAAATGAAAATGATGAAACTAATGTAATAGTTAGTAAAGTACTCTCTTTAATTCACATGCTTTATCTTGTGGATTACTTGCTCTTTGTATTGTTGGCACTGTTTGTGCCCTTGTGAATGTGTATGTTTAGAATTTAATTTTCTGTGTAAATTCTTGTACACATTCTTGTTGTTGAGCCTTGGGTGGACAGGGGAGGTGCTGTCCGTTCGGCAATCCGCCGCCGCGGCCGAACGTGCCAAATTGGTAGTGGTTTCGGGGCGGGGCGTGACAGCCTTTGTGGTATCAGAGCAACAAGAGAGAAAGTCTAGGATGACCTATGAGACCCTAGGTTGATAAGCCCTAAGGTTATAGGTGCGTGAGCGGAACGTGAACTTATCGCGGTGGCGAAAGTTGATTCGATTGGGTCGAAGTTGGAAATATGTCTCTAGTTGTGATTAGAGACAGATTCAAGTGGTATGAGTTCTTGTCTTGAGGTGGTTGTGTCGGCGGCCAACGACATGATGCCAAGAGTCTAGAATGAATGCACTTGTGAGCTTCCGCCCGATTTTGATGTTGAGTCGTCATGTGACATAATTGCGACGAGGCAATTGGTTAAGATAACTGACCGAATATCTGCGTTGCAGGGACTAATGTCTCCAAGATGCTACACGCGTAGATCTGCCCCAGCACCGATTCCTGAGATGCCCGAGCAGGAGGAACCGAGAGTGATTGATCGGTTGCAAGCGCAGGTGACCGCGCTGACCAACGTCGTGCAGCACCAGGAGACCCGATTCGAGCGGCTCCAGGATCTATTGGAGCGGCAGATTGCGGCGGCGGCTGCGACGGTGAATGAGGGCGGTGGTCCGCCTGCACCCTCGACTCATATACCCGGAGCGGCAGAGGGTGAGGGCATAGCGGCGGTTCCGGTGACGGCACGCCCACCACCAGCGATCGTACCACAGGCGGCATCGGGATCGGCTACACCCGATGTGTCGGCCGAAGACGTGGAAGGAGAGCGCGCATTGGCAGCTCTTATCAAGTTTAACAAGTTCCATCCGCCAACCTTCGAGGGCGAGAAGGTGGAACCAGAGATGGTCTAGTCTTGTATTGACTCGATGGAAACCCTCTTCGATGATCTGCGTACCTTGGAGAGGGATAAGGTGTACCTCGCCACCCATTGCTTGGAAAAGGCGGCGAAGGTTTGGTGGAAGCGCGTCAAACGGAATCGGCTTCCCGGCCTTCCGCCAATGTTGCGGGAGGAATTCAAGCGGGAGATGTTCACCAACTATTTCCCCAATACGTTGAAGCTGAAGCTCAAGGAGAAGTTCCGCAAGCTAGAGCAAGGGGACCGCTCAGTGGCGGAGTACGAACAAGAATTCTCCCACATTATCAATTACGTCCCGGATGTTGTGAAGGACGACCGAGACCGGGCCGAGTGGTTCTTGTGAGGACATCGGCCGGGAATTTATAAGGCCGTACAAATACTCAAGCTCACGACCTTTGCGGAGGTCTTTGATCGAGCCTTATGGGCGGAGCACGGAGACGCCCACGTTTGGGAGAAGCATGAGCTTTTGGCGGAGTCCAAGGATAAGGGCAAGAAACGCCAAGGTGGCTGTAGTTCGGGGGGATAAACACGTTATAAGAAACCCCCGAAGTATCCGCGCACTCAACAGAGGGGCGATGGAGCGCGGCGTTGCATTGTATGTGGCGAAGACCACCCGGTCTCGCGCTGTGAGCAAGGCCGAGGCAAGTGCTACAAGTGTGGGCAACCAGGGCACTTTATTCGGGACTACCCAAGAGAAGGAGCCTCACCTGCCCTATCGATTGCATTGGCATCGGTGATTCCGGCTCACTATGGAGGAGTTCCACCGACGGCCGCGTCGACTGGACGCGCGATGATGCCGCGTCAACATGAAGCGACGTGATCGGCCCCGAGCGGACGGGTATTTGCCGCTCAGGTCCAGGTTGAGGAACCTGCGGAGGCGGAGGAGCATCGCCTTGTGGCAGGTATGGTTTTAATTAACGGAGTTCGCTCCAGGGCTTTATTTGATACAGGAGCCACACATTCAATCATAAGTAGATCATTCGCACGCATGCATGGCATACATATAGAAGTGAGTGACAAGTGGCGAGTGGAGGGCCCTGGGTCGACGTTTAACACCTACTCGGAGTGTGCGTCGTGTCCCGTACAAATAGGCGACTGGATTATGCCTATCCGGACACTGGAACTCACAAAGCTTGAGGCTTATGACGTCATTCTGGGCATAGACTGGCTCTCGAAATATCACACAACGATCGACTGCAAGAGCAGGGTGATCACATTCCGTGAGCCAGGACAAGAGGAGTTCACGTATCGGGCTTGTCAAAGCTCGTGCTTCGTCGCGACGGTGTCGGCGACGAGAGCGAGGAAATTGGTCAACAGCGGCTGCACGACATTCTTGGCAACTGTTGTGGAAGTGGAACGAGTAGCTCCAACATTAAAGGAGTTATCCGTGGTGCGGGAGTTCCCGGATGTGTTTCCTACGGAGTTGCCGGGGATACCACCGGATCGGGAGATCGAGTTCATCATAGACTTGGTTCCCGGTACCGCACCGATCTCAAAGGCCCCATACCGAATGGCGCCGGCGAAATTGAAGGAGTTGAGGAGTCAATTGCAAGACCTCCTCGACAAGCAATTTATCCGGCCAAGTGTATCACCGTGGGGAGCCCCGGTGTTGTTTGTATGGAAGAAGGATGGATCATTTCAACTCTGCGTGGATTATCGAGAGTTGAACATAGTCACGATCAAGAATAAGTACCCACTTCCCCGAATCGATGACTTGTTCGATCTGTTGCAAGAGTCGTGTGTGTACTCGAAGATAGATTTGCAATCCGGCTATCACCAACTGAAGATCAAGCCGGAGGATGTGCAGAAGACCGCGTTCCGCACGCGGTATGGACATTACGAATTCACGGTCATGCCATTTGGACTCACGAATGCTCTAGCGGCATTTATGGATTTAATGAACCGTGTTTTCAGAGAGTATTTGGATCGATTTGTCGTGGTCTTCATAGATGACATATTGATCTATTCTCGCAGTGACGAGGAACATGCCGAGCATCTGAGAATGGTGCTTCAAGTCCTTCGGGAGGAGAAGCTATATGCTAAACTGAAGAAGTGTGACTTCTGGCTCCTCGAGGTCGCCTTCTTAGGGCATGTGATTTCCGCTGGTGGAGTTTCTATAGACCCGAGGAAAGTTGAGGCAATCAAGGATTGGCCGCGCCCGACGAATGTCACGGAGGTTCGAAGCTTCGTTGGCTTGGCGGGCTACTATAGGCGGTTTGTGGAAGGCTTTTCCAAGATAGTGATTCCACTCTCTCGCCTGACTCAGAAAGGCACCAAGTTTGTTTGGAGCGAAGAGTGCGACCGGAGTTTTAAAGAGTTGAAGCAGAGATTGACTTCGACTCCGGTGCTCGCTCTACCGGTGCAGGGCGAAGACTTCATGGTCTACAGTGATGCCTCCTATCTTGGATTGGGGTGTGTATTGATGCAAAACGGGAAAGTGATTGCAAATGCATCCCGTCAGCTGAAGAGCTATGAAAAGAACTACCCCATTCATGATTTGGAGCTAGCGGTGGTGATTTTCGCCTTGAAGTTGTGGAGGCACTATTTATGTGGTGCCCATTGCGAGATTTATACCGACCACAAGAGCTTGAAGTACCTGTTCATACAGAAGGAGCTCAACATGCGTCAGCGGCGGTGGTTAGAGCTGTTAAAGGATTATGATGTTGATATCCTCTACCACCCCGCGAAGGCAAATGTAGTCGCGGATGCGCTGAGTAGGAAGTCGGCGAAGAACCTCGCTTTTGATGTTACCCAGCAAACACCCCTATAGCTGGTGTAATATACTGAACTTTTGCAAATTGCGGAGTTCGAGTATGTGGAATGGTGTGTGGATCACTCCTACATGTTCTAAAAGGTTAGAATAAGTGTTTGGATAAGTTAGAGGATGTTTGGAATGCGAGAAGTGAGAAAGTGCATTGAACTGGCGAAAATCAGCCTTTTCTGCTTGCTGTACCGGTACAGCCGCAATGGTGTACCGGTACACAGTGGCAATTCGGGGCAGCAAGGCTATTTTGGTCTTTTCACATTTTGATCCCTATCTATAACCCCCAGCACGACTCCAGGAGCACTGTGGAAGGGTCTGGAGTCCAGAGAAGGGTTCTCCCATTTTTCTCTTCCTCTCTCTCTAGGGTTTTTCTCTCTCTAGAGAAAAGTCGCCGTTTTGCACCGTTTTCGTCGCCGCGCTTGTTCTTCGCTGTTTGCGAGCGTCGCAGAGCTTTCGTGGACGCGTGGGAGAGTGTTTTGGACAGGTTTTCGCAGCCCTGGATCAGCAGGTCACTGGTTGGAAGCTTAAGAAGGTAATCGACTCACTTTTGTCGTTATCGACGTTCTATTCGTCGATTTGAGTAGCGATTTCGGATTTTTGCTCTTGGCTGTGCTAAACTGAAAATTCAGCTATTATAAATGAGTTAATTAGCTGTGAATTAACCTTCTTAGACCAGGGATAGGCTACTTTGAAGCTTAATTGAATATTTAGCCAATTATGAAGCTAAATTAGAACTAATTGGACTTATTTGCGCGAATTGATGCAATTTCGGGATTATTTCTTCGCAGCAGGTCTTCGAGCCTCGTTGAGCTGAACTTGTACTCTTAGAAGTTGGTTTGGAAGGTATTCTAACCTGAGGTAAGCAGGGATTTCAGTTAGAAAACTGAATTCGCAAGATTCCGACTATATTTGCTATTATATGATGATTTTGATGTCGTATTGGTGTTGATCGCAGCGGGAGTTCGACTGACCTTTGGGTCATCCTTGGTTGGTTTTGGGAAGCCTTTAGAGACTTAATTGAAGGTACTAAAGTGAACCAAAACAGCGATTTATGTTGCTACTTGATACGAGATGTGATTTGAGCCGAAATTGGACATTTCGGCCGTAGATTTACTCCGATCTTGACATTTGTTTTTTCAGCAGCATTGGGGCTTCGTTGAGCCGTTTGTGGGACTTCTTGTGGATAGTTGGAGCCTCATACTAGGTGGGTTTGACCTAACCAGAGCAAGTGAAGCTCCCCTATGTTCTATATGTATGGAATTTGAGATAATTGTGCGATATTGGTCTCATATGGTTGTTGGAACTTCCTTGCCTTAACATTTAATAGAACCTCTATGAAGTAGAGAGAATTCACGCATAATTGTACTTATGCTTATATTTATGTTTATCTTTAGTTAACTTAGATAAATAATGGACATGATATTTATGCTGTTGTAAAATAGAGAACAATGATATTCTCTAGACTCTAAAGTAGAGAACCATGACATGCTTATGACCATGTTGATAGTGCCATAATAGTGGAAAGATTATAATGCCTTGTGCTTTAGCATTACTCTGACATGTTTACAATCTAGTGGATACTAGTTCTTGTTACTATTTGTGTATTGAATTTCCGATCGGAGGATCGAGAGTAAGAACATTGCAAATGAAAACATGATATTGAGACATGTGGACAGTGAAATATGCTTGCTTGCCATCGTGCTCATTCGCACACGCTTGTGAGGGTCGCTCCCTACAAGCCGGCACTCCGGAGTTGGCCTACGCGACAGTTGTTCGCCCGTGCGAGATTGGGTGCCGAAGTGGATTGCTGTGGAGAGTATATACTACCACGGGACCATTAGGCACGGCGCAAGCTGGACTACCTTGGGTAGGTCCTGATGAATGAAAGGAAAACTCTATTGAGGTGAATGTACTAAATGACAAAGGACAGTAATGAATGCTATGAATTTAAGTGTACAGTAGTCACTTTCATGCTCGTGCTTATATTCATGTTTATATTCATGATTACAGAAATTGCCATATCTCTTGTATGCAAATGATTCATTACTGTAGAAAGCTATTACATGTTGATTACATGCTTATTACTTATTAGCATCATGCTTATTAATTATGCAATTATCGTTATTGCTTTCAATTAGTACATCATGAGCCTAGTGGTGTAATTCGCCGAGGCTGGCGGCTTACCCACTGGGAACTATTGTTTATAGTTCTCACGCCCTTTTGGTGGTTGTTTTTACAGAGCCTGTTACAGGAGAGGCTAGGGATCGTGGCAAGGGAGTCGCGCCTAGCTAGGGACTACTAGGAGCGTGCTAGTCGATCACCTTGCTACTCGGGCTCCGGTCGAGGGTGATGTCCCTATGTATAGAGAGACCACCGTTGTATCTATTCTTTTGTTGACCCCGTGATGTATATGTACTTTTGGACAGTCACTATAGTTGTGATACTCCGTTGATGGTTGAGATTTTGGGTTTATGCTATTGTTCTCTTATTGATAGTCTTTGTGACTTTTACTATGCTCTGATATCAGGATAGGCTTATTATATGTTTTTACTCCTATCGACTTGTTGCTTGTAGACGCCTTATATACTGCAGGTGTATGGCGGGTCTGTGCACGTGCCGGATATGCTTCCGCTGGTACCCGGGCGTGACAGCTGGATATGGAGCGATTGGACCTTGAAGTGGTCGCTCTCGAGGTCCCGACTCAGTTGATGGCACTCGTTGTCCAACCGACCTTGTTGGAGAGGATCAAAGATCTTCAACCCGCAGACCCAGAACTCCAAAAGGTGCGGTGAAACATCGAGGAAGGGCGGGGCGGCGATTTCAAGGTAGACGCCAATGGTACGCTTCGGTTTCGAAACCGATGGTATGTGCCGAAGGATAGAGAGCTTCGTGAGTTGATTCTACAAGAAGCACACCGATCTCCATATGCCGATCACCCGGGCGGCACCAAGATGTATCAAGGACTAAAAATGCACTATTGGTGGCCGGGAATGAAAGGTGATATTGGACGCTTTGTGGCGAAGTTCTTAACATGCCAACAAGTGAAGGCCGAGCGTCGATTTTCAGCTGGAAAGCTTCAAAGCCTACCAATCCCCGTTTGAAAATGGGAGGATATATCAATGGACTTCGTGGTCGGCTTGCCTCGCTCAACAGGCGGCCACGATGCAATTTGGGTAATTGTGAACCGATTGACAAAGTTGGCTCACTTCTTGCCGATCCGCACCATGTGGTCGGGTGACAAGTTAGCGCGGGTATATCTTGACGAGATAGTGAAACTGCATGGGGTGCCGAAATCGATCGTGTCGGATCGTGACCCCCAGTTCACTTCACACTTCTGGAAGAGCCTGCAAGAAGCCCTTGGCACACAGCTCGACTTTAGCACCGCATTTCATCCTCAGACCGATGGGCAAACAGAGAGAACTATTCAAACTCTGGAGGACATATTGCGAGCGTGTGTCATCGACTATAAAGAAAGTTGGTGTGATCACCAACTATGGCCGAGTTCACCTACAACAACAATTATCATGCTAGTGTGGAGATGGCACTGTTCGAGGCTCTTTATGGGCGGACGTGTCGGTCTCCTATACACTGGAGCGATGTGGGTGACCGTACGGAGTTCGGCCCCGATGTCCTGCAAGAAGCGGAGGAGAAAGTCGGCCTTGCTCGCAAGAGATTGCTTATGGCGCGTCGAGACAGTAAAGCCATGCGGATAGGCGCCGACAAGATATAGAGTTCGCGGTGGGTGACCGCGTATTCTTGAAGGTTTCACCGATGCGGGGTGTGAAGCGGTTTGAAGTGCGGGGAAAACTAAGTCCCCGATACATTGGACCATATGAGATATTGGAGCGAGTCGTCACAGTGGCCTACCGGCTTGCTTTGCCGCCGAAGCTTGCGGATGTACACAATGGGTTCCATGCCTCCAATCTCCGTAAGTACATTCATGACCCCGAGCATGCGATGCTATTTGAACCGCCGGAACTTCAAGGAGACTTGAGCTATGAAGAGTTTCCGGTAGGGATTATCGCCCGAGAGGTGCGAAAGTTGAGGAATCGAGAAATTCCCTATGTGAAGGTTAGGTGGAGCAATCACGAGGATCGCGAAGCCACCTGGGAACTCGAGGATCTAATGAGAAAACACCATCCTCATCTATTCGAGGAGAAAGGTATGGGCTTAAGTTAAAATAAAGAATTGAGTTCGTTTCGAGGACGAAACTCCTTTTAAGGAGGGGAGGATGTAAGGAAGTGAATTCTCAAAATCCGAGGATTGTACTTCATCCAGAATCGACTAACTGTCGAGAGAATACCCTTTGTGGGAGTTGAGAATGTCCAAAATACAAAAAGTGCTTTGGAGTTGAGTCCGCGAGAGCAAATAGGCAAAATCTGGACTCAGCAGATTTTTGCTCTCGGGGACCGGTCCCTGGAGGGAAGGACCGGTCCCCGTAGCTGATGGTCGCGGGGGAGGTCGATGCGACCGGTCCCTGGCTGAGGGGACCGGTCCCCGTGCGCGACACCCGCGAGAGGAAGTCTGAATTTGGCTAAGTCCTGAAAGTTCCCCATTCGGGAACCGGTCTCTCAGGAAAGACCGATCTCCCAAGGACCGGTCCCTCGGGCGAGGACCGGTTCCCGTATGCGAAAAGACCCCAGACTGCAGGGAGAGTTCTCGGGGACCAGTCTCCCCGACTAGGGACCGATCCCTCTGGGCGAAGACAGCCAGTGACAGCTGCGTGAGGGATGAAAAGTTGAGGGGTCTAAATGCAAAATGGCCTTTATTAGAGAGGGCTGAGCCCCCTCTCTCCCTCACACTCTCATATTCTCTCTCTCTCACACACTCTCTTTCTCTCTTGCTCTCTCTCTCTAGAAAGGCAAGGAGAAGAACAAGAACAAGAAGGAGATGAAGGAAAAGAAGAGGAAAAACAAGAAGGAGAAGAAGAAAAAGATCAAGAGGAAGGCTTTGGACACCTTCATCTCCCTCTCCTCTTCACTTTGGTGTAGCACAAGAGGTAGGCTCTTGAACCCTAACTTCTAAACTTTGGAGTTTTGGGTTTTGATGCTTTGGAATGGGTCAAATGGACCCTAAGCATGCTTCTAAGTAGATCAATCCCATGATTCTAGGGGTTTATTGCTGGTTTGCTATAGGTGCAAACCTAGGGCTCGAAAATGGGGATTTTGTGAAAGTATGAGATTGATCTCATTTGAAGCCTTGGAAACCCTATTGTTAGGTCACAAAACATGGGGGCGAAGTTGGTTTTCGCATTCGGTGAGCCGGCGTGGAGTTCTCGGCAAAATAGGGCCGGGCTAGCATTGATTTGGGCAAGGAAGGCTAAAGCCTTTTCGTAAAGTTCGCCGAGAAGAATTTCCGAGGCCTCTACATCGATTAAAGGTGGGGGGTGCCATTCCGAAACTTTCGGACTCCTTTCTATGTCTTAGATTGTATTTGATCTCATCTCTTCATGTTGCATTGTAGGATTGCATAGTAGCTCCATTCCATATGCTTTCTAATTGATAACCTAGTGTACTTGGAATGCTTGGTAACTTAGACAGGTGAGGATTGGGTCGGAACGTGGATCCTATAATGCGAAAGAAAAGAGATGTACCCGATGGGGGTATTGATGACATAGAAAGTAGTGCTAGTGTCAAAGAACAAATGAGTGGCATCCAAATGTTAAATGATGACGAGTGGCATTAATGTAGTGTAAATAACAGTAGAGGTTTGAGAACTTAGGGATAGGTGGATCCCTTAGAAAATGCTTTGTGGATAAAGAACTTAGTAAACCTAAGTAGTCTCACGTGGAGAGGTTGTCGATGAGCGGATTGAGACATTGACTCAAGTGGTAGGGCTTCCTCACTTGGAGAGGATTTTGATTAGGTTGTGGACCCTAGTTTATAGTGCTTCCTCACTTGGAGAGGATTTTGATTGGGTTGTGGACCCTAGTTTATAGTTCTCCCTCACTTGGAGAGGATTCGATTGGGTTATTGACTCCAGTGGTAGAGCATCCTCACTTGGAGAGGACTTGATTGGATTATAGACCCTAGAGGTAGGGTATCCTCACTTGGAGAGGATAGATCTAGCTCACAGTCTGCGTTTGGGGTGGTATAGCCATCCAATCCCCACATGGAGGGAATTGTCGTCGAGTACTCCGGAGTGTCGCGCGACTAGGACCACTTGGAGGTCCGGACCACATGGAGGTTCACAGACGGTCCCGGGCTTGGGTGCTCTTGGAGCTCCCTCCCCACTTTGGGATTGAAGGGTGAGTTATAGGCAAGCCCTAGGGCCTCGCCACAGATTGGGTAAATAGAAGGGTTAAAGGTTTATTAATGTCATTGAACATTGCTATTCGAACATTGATCGAATTTGTTAGCATGGTAGCAAACCTTTATTATATGATGCATGCATTCACTTCATGATTATGGGCATAGTAGCATAGTTTTCATACTATTGCATTTACAGCTTTCAGATACATATCTATCAATCTATCTGTTGTTACTTGTGCCCACTTGGACCTTGTGGGGAGATCGGAAGAGTTGGCGGCCGAGCCCACTGGGAACTATGGAAGATAGTTCTCACCCCACTCTATTCCCAGTGGTAGGTACAGGGCTGCCGAGGGAGGACCGCGGCAAGGGCATCGCGCCCGATCAGTGAGACCGTGGTTGTAATACACTGAACTTTTGCAAATTGCGGAGTTCGAGTATATGGAATGGTGTGTGGATCACTCCTACATGTTTTAAAAGGTTAGAACAAGTTTTTGGATAAGTTAGAGGATGATTGGAATGCTAAAAGTAAGAAAGTGCATTGATTGGGCGAAATCAGCCTTTTCTGCTTGGTGTACCGGTACAGCCATTATGGTGTACCGGTACACAATGCAGAAACGTGGCAGCTTGAGTATTTTGGTCTTTTCACATCTTGATCTCATCCATATGAAGCCAGCACGACTTCTGGAGCTCAGTGGAGGTTGCTGAGGCTCAGAGCACCCTTCTTCTTCATATCTCTCTCTCTCTCTAGGGTTTTTCTCTCTCTACATCGAATTCGCCGATTTCGCTCGTTTTCATCGCCGCGCGCGTTCTTCGCTGGTTGCGAGCGTCGCAGCACCTTTGTGCACGTGCAAGAGAGTGTTTTGGAGGGATTTTTGCAGCCCTGGACCAGTAAGGAGCTGGTTGCAAGCTTGAGAAGGTATATAACTTGATTTTTTCCGTTATCGACGCTTTATTAGTCGATTTGAGTATTGATTTCATGTTTTTGCTTCCAACTGTTTTAACCTGAGATTTCAGCATGGATATATGGGTTAATTAGCTGTGAATTAACCTTCTTTGACCAGGGTTAAGCTACTTTGAAGCTTAATTGAAATATTTAGCCATTAATGAAGTTAAATTGGAACTAATTGCACTTATTTGCGCAAATTGATGCAATTTCGGGATTATTTCTTCGCAGCAGGTCTTCGAACCTCGTTGAGCTGAACTTGTACTCTTTGAAACTGGTTTGGAAGGTATTCTAACCTGAGGTAAGCAGGGATTTCAGTTAGAAAACTGAATTCGCAAGATTTCGACTATATTTGCTAAAATACGATGATTTTGATGTCGTGTTGGTGTTGATCGCAGCGGGACTTCAACCGACCTTTGGGTCATCCTTGGTTGGCTTTGGGAAGCCTTTAGAGACTTATTTGGAGGTACTAAATGAAAGTTTTGAGGAGCCCAAGGATCTATCTAGATTGTATCTATCACCTAGAGGGGGGTGAATAGGTGTAACGGCCAAAAACCACAAATCTCGATGCAATAAAAATAAATGCGGAAAATAAAAAGCACACCGAGATTTACGTGGGAAAACTCCAATTTGGAGAAAAACCCACGGGACCAACACGCGAAAAAAAACAATCCACTAAGAGAAAAGATTACAAGGTGATTTACCGACTCCACGGACTCAACCTCTCTTGACCTCCTATGGATCTCGCGCAATCCTCTGGGTTGTCCACGCCCTCACGTCCGAATCCACGAACGCCCCCACTT